>NC_083103.1:94584035-94731535 GCF_949774975.1 Lagenorhynchus albirostris
CTTACTCCAGGAACAGTGTTTCCTCAGTCGCCACCATAGGGACCGCTGCAGATCTCGAGTCAAGTGCCAAAGCGGTTGATCATGTCTTAGGGCCACTGAATTCTAACACTAATTTAGGGCAGAACACTCCCACCTCTTCACATCTGCAAAGGACGGTAGTTACTATGGGCACTAAAACCAGTCACTTCGATGGCTCTTCATCTTCAGAAATGAAGCATTCCAGTGCTTCAGACTCAACATCCAAGAGCTCCTCTTCGAAGGGAGAGAAGACCAAAATGCCGAGTTCCAAGAACTCAGAGGGATCGGCACATAATGTGGCTTACCCTGGCCTTCCGAAACTGGCCCCACAGGTTCATAATGCAACAGCTGGAGAATTAAATGTTAGTAAAACGGGCACTTTTGCTGAACTGTCTTCAGTGCCATTTTCTTCTAAAGAGGCCCTCCCATTCCCGCCACTCCATCTGAGAGGGCAGAGGAATGATCGAGACCAACAGACAGATTCCAACCAGTCAGCAAACTCCCCTCCCGATGAAGATACTGAAGTCAAAACCTTGAAGCTATCTGGAGTGAGCAACAGATCGTCCATCATCAACGAACATGTGGGATCCAGCTCCAGAGACAGGAGACAGAAAGGGAAAAAATCTTGTAAAGAAATGTTCAAAGAAAAGCATTCCAGTAAATCTTTTTTGGAACCTGGTCAGGTGGCAACTGGTGAGGAAGGAAACCTAAAGCCAGAGTTTGTTGATGAAGTTTTGCCTCCTGAGTTCATGGGGCAACGACCATGTAATAATGTTTCCTCTGATAAGATTGGGGACAAAGTCCATTCTATTCCAGGAGTCCCCAAAGCTCCATCCATGCAAGTAGAAGGGTCTGCCAAGGAATTACAGACACCCCGGAAACGCACAGTCAAAGTAACACTGACACCTCTGAAAATGGAGGGTGAGAGTCAGTCCAAGAATACCCTAAAAGAAAGTAGTCCTCTTTCCCCTTTGCAGATAGAGTCAGCATCTCCAACAGAACCAATTTCCACTTCTGAAGGTCCAGGAGATGGTCCAGTCGCCCAAGCAAGCCCGAATAATACCTCATCCCAGGATTCTCAAAGTAATAACTATCAGAATCTTCCAGTACAGGACAGAAACCTAATGCTTCCAGATGGCCCCAAACCTCAGGAGGATGGCTCTTTCAAGAGGAGATATCCCCGTCGCAGTGCCCGGGCACGTTCTAACATGTTCTTTGGGCTCACCCCTCTCTATGGAGTAAGGTCCTATGGCGAAGAAGACATTCCGTTTTACAGCAGCTCAACTGGGAAGAAGCGAGGCAAGAGATCTGCTGAAGGACAGGTGGACGGGGCTGATGACTTGAGCACTTCCGACGAAGACGATTTATACTATTACAATTTCACTAGGACAGTGATTTCTTCAGGTGGAGAGGAACGGCTGACACCCCATAATTTATTTCGGGAGGAGGAGCAATGTGATCTCCCCAAAATCTCACAGTTGGATGGTGTTGACGATGGGACAGAGAGTGATACTAGCGTCACAGCCACAACGAGGAAAGGCAGCCAGATCCCAAAAAGAAATAGTAAAGAAAACGGAACAGAGAACTTGAAGATGGATCGGCCTGAAGACACTGGTGAGAAAGAGCACGTCATTAAGAGCTCTGTGGGCCACAAAAATGAGCCAAAGATGGATAACTGCCACGCTGTGAGCAGAGTGAAAACACAGGGACAGGATTCCTTGGAAGCTCAGCTCAGCTCATTGGAGTCAAGCCGCAGGGTCCACACAAGCACCCCCTCAGACAAAAACTTACTGGACACCTATAATACTGAGCTCCTGAAATCGGATTCAGACAACAACAACAGTGACGACTGTGGGAACATCCTGCCCTCAGACATTATGGACTTTGTACTGAAGAATACTCCATCCATGCAGGCTTTGGGTGAGAGCCCAGAGTCCTCTTCGTCGGAACTCCTGAATCTTGGTGAAGGTTTGGGTCTTGATAGTAATCGTGAAAAAGACATGGGTCTTTTCGAAGTGTTTTCTCAGCAGTTGCCGACGACGGAAGCCGTGGACAGCAGTGTCTCTTCCTCCATCTCAGCAGAGGAGCAGTTCGAGTTGCCGCTAGAGCTGCCGTCAGACCTCTCTGTCCTGACCACCCGGAGTCCCACTGTCCCGAGCCAGAACCCCAGTAGGCTAGCTGTAATCTCAGACTCAGGAGAGAAGAGAGGAGCCATCCCAGAAAAATCTGTGGCCTCCTCTGAAGGTGACTCCTCCCTGCTGAGTCCAGGAGTAGATCCCAGCCCTGAAGGCCACATGACTCCTGACCACTTTATCCAAGGTCACATGGATGCAGACCACATCTCCAGCCCTCCTTGTGGTTCGGTGGAGCAAGGTCATGGCAACAATCAGGATTTAACTAGAAATAGTAGCACCCCTGGCCTTCAGGTACCTGTTTCCCCTACCGTTCCTATCCAGAACCAGAAATACGTGCCCAACTCTACCGATAGCCCTGGCCCGTCTCAGATTTCTAATGCCGCTGTCCAGACCACTCCGCCCCACCTGAAACCAGCCACCGAGAAACTCATTGTCGTTAACCAGAACATGCAGCCACTTTATGTTCTCCAGACTCTTCCGAATGGAGTGACCCAAAAAATCCAGCTGACCTCTTCTGTTAGTTCTGCACCCAGTGTGATGGAGACAAACACGTCAGTATTGGGGCCCATGGGAAGTGGTCTCACCCTAACCACAGGACTCAGTCCAAGCCTGCCGACTTCCCAGTCTTTATTCCCTCCTGCTAGCAAAGGATTGCTCCCCATGCCTCATCACCAGCACTTACATTCCTTCCCTGCAGCTACTCAGAGTAGCTTCCCACCAAACATCAGCAGTCCTCCTTCAGGCCTACTTATCGGGGTCCAGCCTCCTCCAGATCCCCAGCTTTTGGTCTCAGAAGCCAGCCAGAGGACAGATCTCAGTACCACAGTAGCCACTCCATCCTCTGGACTCAAGAAGAGACCCATATCTCGCCTGCAGACCCGAAAGAATAAAAAACTCGCTCCCTCTAGTACCCCTTCAAACATCGCCCCTTCCGACGTGGTTTCCAACATGACATTGATTAACTTCACACCCTCCCAGCTTCCAAATCATCCCAATCTGTTAGACTTGGGGTCACTTAATACTTCATCTCACCGAACTGTCCCCAACATCATAAAAAGGTCTAAGTCCGGCATCATGTATTTTGAACAGGCGCCCCTGTTACCGCAGAGTGTGGGAGGAACTGCTGCCCCGGCGGCGGGTGCAGCCACCATGAGCCAGGATACCGGCCACCTCACGTCAGGGCCTGTGTCTGGCTTGGCCTCCGGTTCCTCCGTCTTGAACGTTGTATCCATGCAAACTACAACCGCCCCTACAAGTAGCGCGTCTGTTCCAGGGCATGTCGCGTTAACCAACCCAAGGTTGCTTGGTAGCCCGGATATTGGCTCCATAAGCAATCTTTTAATCAAAGCCAGCCAGCAGAGCCTGGGGATTCAAGACCAGCCTGTGGCTTTACCGCCAAGTTCAGGAATGTTTCCACAACTGGGGACGTCACAGACTCCCACTACTGCTGCAATGACGGCAGCATCTAGCATCTGTGTGCTCCCCTCGACTCAGACTGCGGGCATAACGGCTGCTTCACCTTCAGGGGAAGCAGAAGAACACTATCAGCTCCAGCATGTGAACCAGCTCCTCGCCAGCAAAACTGGGATTCTCTCTTCCCAGCGGGATCTTGATTCTGCTCCAGGGACCCAGGGCTCCAACTTTACCCAGACGGTAGATGCTCCTAATAGCATGGGGCTGGAGCAGAATAAGGCTTTATCCTCAGCTATGCAAGCCAGCTCCACCTCTCCTGGGGGCTCTCCGTCCTCTGGACAGCAGTCAGCAAGTCCCTCAGTGCCGGGGCCCATGAAACCCAAACCAAAAATCAAACGGATTCAGCTGCCCTTGGACAAAGGGAGTGGCAAGAAGCACAAAGTCTCCCACTTGCGGACCAGTTCTTCTGAAGCACACATTCCAGACCAAGAAGCCAGCACGACACCCCTGACCTCAGTCACAGGGTGAGAGATGCAGACCTTGGCTCTGCTGGGTCTGAGGGGTTTCATGCTCTGGAGTAGAGGCTGTTGAAGTGGTCTTCTGGGAGGGACACACCTCGGCCCACGTTACATTACTTGGGTTTTCTGGGCTTTGATTTGATTTTTTTTTCCCCCCCTCACAGTGCTGATTTATGGAGTAAAATTTAGTTCCATCCGTTGGCAGTTGGTCCCTTGGATAGAACCACATCTTTTTTTTTTGGTATGCGGGCCTCTCACTCTCGTGGCCTCTCCTCTTGCAGAGCACAGGCTCCGGAAGCGCAGGCTCGGCAACCATGGCTCACGGGCCCAGCCGCTGCGCGGCATGTGGGATCCTCCCGGACCGGGGCACGAACCCGCGTCCCCTGCATCAGCAGGCGGACTCTCAACCACTGCGCCACCAGGGAAGCCCAGGACTATGTCTTTCATTGCTCTTTGCTCTGACTTAGAACAGTGCTGCTGTTAGCGCCTGTTTCTTTTTCGCTGAGGCTTAGTTAGGATACTAAGGGATGATTATTCCTGTCTGGAGGGCAAAACCACCTGTTGTAGATCTCATGGTGTCCCTTTCTGAAACATTTTCATTAAAATATACGTAAAGTACACAAAGTGAATTTTTATCTAGGTATGCATCCATGTAGCTGCCATTCAGATCATAACATAAAAGATTTCTAGGGCTTCCCTGGTGGCGCAGTGGTTGCGAGCCCGCCTGCCGACGCAGGGGACACGGGTTCGTGCCCCGGTCCGGGAAGATCCCACGTGCCGCGGAGCGGCTGGGCCCGTGAGCCATGGCTGCTGAACCTGCGCGTCCGGAGCCTGTGCTCTGCAATGGGAGAGGCCACAACAGTGAGAGGCCCGCGTACCGGAAAAAAAAAAAAAAAAAGATTTCTAGTCTTCCAGAAGGCTCCTGGTGCCCTCTCTTAGTCAGTACCCCCCAAGGTAACCACTGTCTAACCCGTATCACCACGGGTTACTTTTCTCAGCTCATAAATTTTATCAGATCCTGTTAGATTCTTCTTTAGACTGACCTCCTTGTTGGGTACATATTTACTGTTGTTTTTCTTGAAAAAATACAAATGATTCTGTTCCAGGGCTCCAGGAGCAGAGGCTGAGCAGCAGGATATAGCTAACGTGGAGCAGTCGCCACAGAAAGAGTGTGGGCAGCCTGCAGGGTAAGTGTAAGACTTAGTTCCCTGAGGTGAAGCACTCAGTTCTGTCCACCTCATTTAGAAAATAGTCCTTCCTGATTTGTGTTTTTTTTTTTTTTTGGCCAAAGTTTTTTTAATGGAATTAATACATGCTTGTAAAGAAAAAAACAAAACAAACCACAGAATTATTTAAATAATGGGTAACGGTTCCATGTTCTTCCTGCCTACCCTGTTCCCAATTTATTGCCTAGAGGTAATTGTTGCTTGTAATTTGTTTTCATTCATACCAACATTTCTATGCCTACAGATATGCATGGTGTACATTTGAATCTGTATGTACCTTTTTTTTTTTTTTTTGCGGTACGCGGGCCTCTCACTGTTGTGGCCTCTCACGTTGGGGAGTGCAGGCTCAGCGGCCGTGGCTCAAAGGCCCAGCCGCTCCGCGGCATGTGGGGTCCTCCCGGACCGGGGCATGAACCCGCGTCCCCTGCATCGGCAGGCAGACTCCCAACCACTGCGCCACCAGGGAAGCCCCCGTATATACCTTTTACATAAAATAAATAATGCCGTACATACTGTTCTATACTTGTTTTTTTTCAGCTATTGTATCGTGCACATATCTCTGTGCCACTTCATTTTTTAATGGCTGCCTCCAGTTCTGTTGTGTAGACCTACAGTAATTTATTTAACTAGTTCCCTCTTGATCTGCATCTGAATTGTTTGCAGGATTTATTTAATTATAAAAGGTGAAAATAGGTATGATTTACTGGTTCATCATGCAGGCTGCTTTTTTTTTTTTTTTGGCGGTACGCGAGCCTCTCACTGCTGTGGCCTCTCCCGTTGCGGGAGCACAGGCTCCGGACGCGCAGGCTCAGCGGCCATGGCTCACGGGCCCAGCCGCTCCGCGGCATGTGGGATCTTCCCGGACCAGGGCACGAACCCGCCTCCCCTGCATCAGCAGGCGGATTCTCAACCACTGCGCCACCAGGGAAGCCCAGCTTTTGTTTTTAATTAAACCAGCTAATTCACTTAAGGAACTCCGGAACTGCTTCTAACAAGCGTCCTTTTATTTTTTTCTAACAGTTAAGGGTATGAGAAGAATTTTAAGGACACAGTCTACAACTCCAAAAGCAGAAAATTCATGTCAAATGTTTGGGAGAGAATCTCACAAAAGATAGTTGATGTTATGTATCTTACAGTAGTGTGGTGGTGTGTTCATTCAACAGGTTGTTCACAAAGCATGCTGTGGTTCATGTCTAGTGGTTGTTTTGTATAACTGATACAGCTGTATGGTAGATTGTGGACAGTTTTTATCTTTGAATTGAAGAACTAGCTGGTGTTACATCTCACATTTGGTTTTCTTTTCATGTAGGCAAGTGGCTGTTCTTCCTGAGATTCAGACAACACAGAATCCAGCAGATGAACAAGAAAATTCAGGTATGTGGGTGGGTAACGGGTTAGAATCAGAATTTCCAAGCCAGAAGTACTGTAAAAGTCACCTTCTCTACCTACTGATTTTCTAGATTTAAAAAAAAAAAAAAAAAAAGTCAAAGCGCTAAAGATGGTAAGTGATTGGCCAAAGGACACGAAACTAAAACCTATAAATACTCTTCTGCTCTGTTTGCTGTAACAGCAGTGTGACTGAAATAGCTCACAATAAGCTGTCTTCATCCTTTAGTTGTCACTAGTGAAGACCAAGAACCATTTTTATTATATAATATAGCCAGATGTAGGTTATGGCTCCAGATACATCTCCATAGCACTTCTGTCCTGATGCATTTCATCAGTAAACAACTAGTCGCTTCAAGACTAGAGAACTCTGGATATAAGACTCTGTCCTTTTCCGTTGAGGGGATTCCCAGAAGAAAACCAGGCAGAGAAAATGCTTAGCCATACGATTTGGGATGCAGTCACATTCTGCTGATTTGCTGATTCCTGCAGAGGATTGATACGTCTCTGTAAGAAGGCAGTGTGTGGGGTGGTGGCTGAGAGTACAGACTCTGCAGTCAGCTGGGTTGAAATCCCAGCTTTACCACTTACTAGCTCTATGAACATGGGCTGCTCAACCTCTCTCTGCCTCCGTTTTCTCACCTTTAAAATTTAGATCATTTCTCACCTACCTCATTGGATTGTTGTGAGGTTTATCTGAGTTAATACAGGAAGTTCCTAGAAGAGTGCCTCATAGGTAGCGTTTCATACATGTTAACCATCGTTATTTTTTAGCTTTGACTCTGTTGAGGGCAATTACTTATTGAAAAACTGTCAGATTGTCATACCAGAAACTACCAGAGAGACAGCATAACTTCACATTAAAAAAAAAAAAAATTCTAGTTTTGGTCACTTCCTAGCTCTAACCTCAGGCAAGCTGCTCCACCTCTTTGCACCTCAGGTTTGTTACCTGTAAACGGGAGTAAATAAAACCAGCTGTGTGATGCTGTTAGGCCTGGAGACAAAACGCGCATAAAGTCCTCAGTAAGTGTTTGCTGTGGCATCCACTGTGGCCCCTGTCTGTTTTCTCCCTCACAGAACCTAAGACAGCGGAAGAAGAAGAAAGTAATTTCAGCTCTCCACTGATGCTTTGGCTCCAGCAAGAACAGAAGCGGAAGGAAAGTATTGCTGAGAAAAAGCCCAAAAAAGGACTTGTTTTTGAAATTTCAAGTGACGATGGCTTTCAGATCTGTGCGGAAAGTATCGAAGGTGAGTGGATTAAATTAGGTCAGCCCAACAGCACAGGCTCTGCTCAGCTAGGGCTGCAGTAGTACCATTTATGTGAGCAGCTGCATATGAGATAGATTGAAATGGAGACACTAGGAGGCAAGAGGCCACTAGTGAGAGTATTATTGCAATAGAGATGTCAGGTAATAAAGCCCACTTCCAGTAGAAGAAGAAAGGAAAGGAGAGAAGAACAGACACATTCATGATTGCTTGGATATAGAGGGTTGAGAGAGAGGACTCAAAGATGCCTCTGAAGATTCCGGCTTGGGTGACTGAAAAAAAAAAACATGTGAGGAGAACAAAAAAATAACTAGTTTGAGTGTACACATTCTGCGTAAGATGTATTTGAGTGTGGAGTGTGGGAAAAATCCAACAGATAGGAAGAGATCGTAGACTCTTAGGTTAGAGCTGGAAGGGATTGTAAAGGTTTTCTAGTTACACCCCTTAATTGTAAGGAACTGAGAGGTTGTGATCTCCTTCCCACAGTCCTGGTTAACCGTTAGTGCTGGTATTATTTTGGTTAGCAGTAGAGGGAGTAGAGTTAATACCACACATTCAGGTTTGGGACCTGGACTACCCTCAGGGGAAGTGAGTGCTTTGAGGATGCAGGGGTCATTTTCAGAAGGTGGGAACCTCCTCACCACTTCTGTATCCTTTGTAACAGAAAGGAGCACTGTTGGGTGGGGCACCTTCCCAGCTTCTTTCTTATTCACTGAACTGATTTAAACTAAGAAAACAACAAAAAGCTGTTCTAGCAGGGGATCTTTTCACATCATTGGTATTAAGAGATGTTTGACTGAATTATCTTATTTCCTCACAGATGCCTGGAAGTCATTGACAGACAAAGTCCAGGAGGCTCGGTCAAACGCCCGCCTAAAGCAGCTTTCATTTGCAGGTAATGCTGCAGCGGTCATTTTACTCCTGTCTCAGTATCCTCTGGTAACTTGTGGGTCTAAGCTACAGGGTTGATTTCACCAAAAAAAAAAAAAAAAAAATCAACCTTTTTTTAAAAAAAAAAATCATTTTTCACAGCTTTACTGAGATATAAACCTTACACTACACAGTTTACCCATTTAAAGCATACAAATCAATGGCTGTTAGTGTACTCACAGAGTTGTGTAAACCATCACTACTGTGTAATTGCAGAACATTTTCATCATCCCTAAAAGAAGCCCCATACCCACTAGCAGTCATTCCTCAGCCCTAGCCCCTGGCAGCCACTAGTCTATTCTCTGTCTCTCTGGATGTACCTGTTCTGTACATTTCCTACAGAAATGAATCATATAATACGTGGCCTTTTGTGACTGGCTTGTTTCATTTAACATGATGCTTTCAAGATTTCTCTCTACTGTAACGTTGTCTCAGTACTTCATTCGTTTTTTTCTTTTACAGATGAATATTTTTTATTGTGGTAAAATACACATAACATAAAAGTTACTGTCTTAATTATTCTTTTATTTTTTTTAACATCTTTATTGGAGTATAATTGCTTTACAATGGTGTGTTAGTTTCTGCTGTATAACAAAGTGAATCAGCTATACATATACATACATCCCCATATCTCATCTTAATTATTTTTAAGTATACAGTTCAGAGGTGTTAAATACATCCACCTTGTTGTGCAGCCATCACCACCATCCATCCCCATAATTTTTCATCTTGTAAAACTGAAACTCTGTATCCATTAAACGATGACTCCCCATTCTCCTCTTCCCCCAGCTTCTGGTAACCACCATTATTCTTTCTGTCTGTGTGATTTGTAACTATTTTAAGTACCTCATATAAGTGGAATCATACAGTGTTTGTCGTCTTGTGACTGGCTTAGTACACTCAGCATAATGTCCTCAAGGTGCATCCTTGCTGTAGCATGTTGCAGAACTTACTTCCTTTTTCAGGCTGAATAATATTCCATTGTATGTATGTATCACATTTACTTTATCAGTTGATCCATCTGTGGGCACTTGGCTTGCTTCCAAATTCTTGTTGTTTTTTTTTTGAATAATTCTGCTGTGAACATGGGTGTACAGAGATCTCTTTAAGACTTTGCTTTCAATTCTTTTGGGTATATACCCAGAAGTGGAATTGCTGGATCATATGGTGATGCTATTTTTAATTTTTTGAGAAACCACCATACTGTTTTCTACAGTGGCTGTACCATTTTACGTTCCTACGAATGGTACACAAGAATTCCGATTTCTCCGTATCCTCACCAGTACTTATTGTTTTCTATACATATCCCTAATGACTTGAGATGTCGAGCGTCTTTTCATGTGCTTATTGGCCATTTATATATCTTCTTTAGAGAAATGTTTATTCAAAGTCCTTTGTTTATATTTTCATCAGGTAGGTTGTTTTTTTGTTGTTGAGTTTTATAAGTTCTATGTATTCTGGATATTAATCCCTTATCAGACACATGATTTGCAAATATTTGCTGCTATTCTGTGGGCTGCCTCCATTTTTACTCTGGATAGTGTCTTTTTTGCTTTTTGTTTTTTTTAGATTGGTGAGGGAGATATTTTGGGGGCAGGAAAATATGGTTCATAGGTCCTGCTCTGTCCAACGGTGGCAGTCATTGGGTGAACTATAATTAAATTTGTACATGGCCTCTCCCAGGAGTCACTCTGAAATGATTACTGATACTATGTGTAAGATTCTGCTCCTGGAGGAAACCAGCATCCCAAGCTCAGTGTTCTCAGTCTCAATTTGAGCAGCTCAGCCCTTTTTGCCAACGGCACAAAGATTGCTTTCATTTATCCATGTCTTTTGCTGCCACATGGAATGGTGGTTAGAAACCATGAACTCTGGAGACAGAAACTGAGTTCAAGTCCCATTTCTGCCCTTTCGCTATCAGTATTATTTCAGGTGCAAGCTAATTTACTTCTTCAAGGCTTAATGTCCTTAAGTGGGAATATTAATGCAACCTTCAAAATTTGTTGTGAGGTTTAATTAAAATAATGAACCTGGGAATTCCCTGGCGGTCCAGTGGTTAGGACTCTGTTCTTACTGCCGAGGGCCCAGGTTCAGTCCCTCATCGGGGAACTAAGATCCCACAAGCCGTGCGGTGCAGCCAAAAATTAAAAAATAAAGTAATGAACCTGACGTGATTTATTTAAGTACCCTAATATGCCAAATTAAGATCATTATCCTGACTGAAGGGATTTGAGATAGAATTCAGAGAAATCACTGAATACTAGCTTTTTTAAATAGTATCGATGCACAAAATTTTTTAATCATCATGAAGTCCAATTTGTTTTTTCTTTTGTTACCTGTGCCTTTGATGTCATATCCGAGAAATCATTGCTAAATTCAGTGTCATGAAGATTTTGTCCTATGTTTTCTTCTAAGAGTTTTATAGTTTTAGGTCTTACGTTTAGGTCCTTGACTCATTTTGAGTTAATTTTTGTGTATGGTATTAGGTAAGGGTCCAAGGGTTCTGTGACATTAAAGCTGAGACCTGGGCTTCCCTGGTGGCGCAGTGGTTAAGAATCCGCCTGCCAATGCAGGGGACATGGGTTGAGCCCTGGTCCGGGAAGATCCCACATGCTGCAGAACAACTAAACCCATGCACCACAACTGCTGAGCCTGCGCTCTAGAGCCCGCGAGCCACAACTCCTGAGCCCACGTGCCACAACTACTTAGCCTGTGCACTAGCGCCCACGAGCCACAGGTACTGAAGCCCATGTGCCTAGAGCCCATGCTCCGCAACAAGAGAAGCCACCGCAATGAGAAACCCGTGCACCGCAACGAAGAGTAGCCCCCGCTCACTGCAACTAGAGAAAGCCCGCGCACAGCAACAAAGACCCAACTCAGCCAAAAATAAATACATAAATTTATTTAAAAAAAAAAATCTGAGACCTTTCTGTCTCGGGTACCTTCCTGTCTTGTTCACCTTTGTTTTCCCAAGATTCTGTCCAGCACAGTGGAGAGATGGAAAGAATGCGGGAGATATAGTAGGTGCTCAGTAAATACTTGTTGGATGAACAAGTGAATGGCCCACACGAGAATAGATTGTTCCCTGTTGTAGTACTTTATACTACACCTTTATCTGGTTGCTTTCACATTGCAAGGTCTGTGTTCATATCTGCCTCACTCTGCCAAGGGCTCCTTGAGAACAGGGGCCGTGTGTAACTCATCTTTCTTTTCCCATTATTGACACAGTGTCCAATCTCATTGTAAGCCCTCCAGTGAAGGTTGAACACTAGAGTTGAACGCTCAGCCTAAACATTAAAATGAATTTTGTGAAAATACACTTAAGTATGTTTTTTAATGGCTTTTTCTACCTAGGAATCCACAGCAATCTGAAACTCCTAGGAAGGAATTCTTAGGGAAAATCAGTGTTGTATAGAAAAAAAAAAAATGTTTGCCGTTGTCTTATATGACTTCAAGCTCTTATATTGTCGACTTGTGTTTTATACTTTTATAGGTTGAGTTCTAATCGGAACAACGATTGTGATCATAAGAATGTTGCTTATCTGGAGACTTAACTTTCTGCTTGCCACTAAAACCAAATTATATCCCTTAGAGATTCTTGTAAGTGAAGTGGAAATTAGGCACCTGATAACTTTCCCCTCTTTTAAAAAATTATACAAGATGTAGAATTCTAAAATTTGGAGAAGCTAATCACCACAATAACAAATTGGTGGACGGGGTCCCACCTCCTAGAAGTAATTGTTAACATTTAAACACGGATATCCTTCCAGCCATAGCATATGGCTCCAGATTACACTGGGGTTACATCTCTATACATATGCTTTATAACACAAACGGTGTGTCTGTTGGAACTGCATGTGTGATCCTAACACAGTTATGCCTATGAAATAGTATCTTGTCCACAATAGATGCCATTATTATTTTGGTTATCTATTAATACCAAAAACAATCATTGTAAGTGATACACTATTTATTTAACTTGCTATTTGCTAGTGTTAAAAAGAGGTATGGCAATTACTACTATGTCCCATCCTTTAAGGAAAGAAGCCAATCATTTTATTTTTTTATTATTTTTTTTTAAATATTTATTTATTTATTTGGTTGCGCCGGGTCTTAGTCACAGCACGTGGGCTCCTTAGTTGCAGCAGGCGGGCTCCTTAGTTGTGGCATGCAAACTTTCAGTTGTGGCATGCATGTTGAATCTAGTTTCCTGACCAGGGATTGAACCTGGGTCCCCTGCATTGGGAACACAGAGTCTTAACCACTGCACCACCAGGGAAGTCCTGAAGCCAATCATTTTAGAAAGCCTTTCACCATCTATGCCAGCAGACTTACATAAATGTCTTTTTTTAAGTAAAAAGAAATAAGAAATGCTCATTAATGGAATAAGACTAAGTGAGTAAAACAAAGTGGCTATTGAGTGTATTTCTCCATAAGCTCACTGTAACAGCACGGAAGAGAGTTCTGTGTTAGGGGTTCACTAACATTCCTTGTAAATTTTAGTGAGGTGCCTGTGTGCATGTGAGCTTAGTACTCCATTACCTGTAAACAAAAATGGGATCATAGTTAGAGTTATACAGACCAAGGTTCAAATCCTGTCACAGTAGCTATGTGACCTTGGGTGTGAGCCTAGGTTTACTTACCTTGAGATGAAGCTGGCGCTTCCTGCCTGGTGTGGTCATTATGCCATGAAATGAAATAACACATATAGCATTTCTGTGTACATAGAGAACATAGAAAATAGTCCATAGATTGGTGGCATGCTTTATTCACTTAATCTATCATGAGTGTTTTCCATATTGATGGATCTGTATCCGCATCATTTTAATGGCTATCTAATGTTAATTTCTAGCTTGTCTTTAGTATAATTCACCCTTGAGCAGCCTCTGGCAGAGTGATTCCCTAGCTTAGGCATTTCTGTGGTTGTATGTGGCTTCCTATTGGCTGGGCTCCTCACTACCCTGGTGCCTTTGATCCTGCAGGTGTGAACGGTTTGAGGATGCTGGGGATTCTCCACGATGCAGTTGTGTTCCTGATTGAGCAACTGTCTGGTGCCAAGCACTGTAGGAATTACAAATTCCGTTTCCACAAACCAGAGGAGGCCAATGAGCCTCCACTGAACCCTCATGGCTCGGCCAGGGCTGAAGTCCACCTGAGGCAAGTTCTCTTCCTTTCCATAAGCAGTTTGAGGTCTTGATTTTATGATCTAACGATATAATTATTTTCCCACTTAACCTTTGAGATTTCCAGTGTTAACACTGTCCTTCACTGGTTCTATTAAAGTATTTCTCTAAGTATATTTTCATCTTTTGGCTCCAGGAAGTCAGCATTTGACATGTTTAACTTCCTGGCTTCTAAGCACCGGCAGCCTCCTGAATACAACCCCAATGATGAGGAAGAGGAGGAGGTGCAGCTGAAGTCAGCTCGGTAAGTCTGGAGTGGAGAGCGGTCCTAAGAAACGCTCTCTACGAGTGAAATGCCATTTGCGGCAACATGGAAGGACCTAGAGATTATCCTACTAAGTGAAGTGAGTCAGAGAAAGACAAATACCATATCATATCACTTATATGTGGAATCAAAAATATGATACAAATGAACTTGTTTACAAAACAGACTCACAGACACAGAAAACAAACTTTGGTTACCAAAGGGGAAAGGTGATAGGGATAAATTAGGAGTTTGGGATTAGCAGGTACAAACTACTGTATATAAAATAGGTAAACAACAAGGTGCTACTGTATAGCACAGGGAACCATGTTCGATATCCTGTAATAAACCATGAAGGAAAAGAATGTGAAAAACAATATACGTATAGGGCTATCCCTGGTGGCGCAGTGGTTGAGAGTCGGCCTGCCGATGCTGGGGACACGGGTTCGTGCCGCGGTCCGGGAAGAGCCCACATGCCGCGGAGCGGCTGGGCCCGTGAGCCATGGCCACCGGGCCTGTGCGTCCGGAGGCTGTGCTCCGCAAAGAATATACGTATAACTGAATCACTTTGCTATACACCAGAAACTAACACAACATTGTAAATCAACTATACTTCAATAAAAAATTTAAAAATAAAATAAAAAAAGAAATACTCTTTGCTTCCCTCTGTTGCAGTTTTGCTTAGATCACAATTTCCCAGATAACATTTAAGAAGACTGAAATAGAGTTTGTGTTGAAGTAACAGTAGCTGGCTGGCAAAGAGAGAGGAATGTGTTTTAGAGGAGAAATTCAAATAACTGTAAGATGTATATTTTATTTTCTTTAACTGTAGTGTACTCTGTCAGCTTTGCATGTACCACCACAGACTTCATATATAACGTACTATATTTTAGGCCTAATTTTATAAGGCATTTGTTATGCTTGGGATTGAACACACAGAATAGTGTAGTCATACGTTCTAGGAACCTTTGATCCAAGACTCAAAACTGATGATTTCCTGAAGAGAATTCATTAATAACGAACCGTCTCTCTTTAGGAGGGCAACTAGTATGGATCTGCCAATGCCCATGCGTTTCCGGCACTTAAAAAAGACTTCTAAGGAGGCAGTTGGTGTCTACAGGTATGGCTAAAATTGTAGAAAGAATTATAGAAAACTAATGAAGTTTTCCAAAATCAAAGTGGATCAAATGCTGGAGTGACCTCCCTCATTCAGTAAGTGAGGTTTTTATCGATATTTCTAATTTAACCTGATGTCCTGGGACCCTGCAGCTCCTTGTGTTGAACGAGGAATGTAACACAGTAAGCTTTAAAGTATTGCTGCTTCTGGTGGGCTTTGGAACGGAGAAATCTTTAATCCTGGGCTGTTTGTTAGAGTGATTAATATACTCAAATCAGGTGGGTCCAGATTCTTTCCAAGTCTCTGTCTCTCCTGGGGAACTAATAGAGCAGGAGATTTTATTCATTTATTCATGTATTCACACATTTAACCTTATTTGCAAAATCTGCAGCTGATGTCTTTTCCGTCTTTATGTCCTAGGTCTCCCATCCATGGCCGGGGTCTTTTTTGTAAGAGAAACATCGATGCAGGTGAGATGGTGATTGAGTACGCTGGCAATGTCATCCGTTCCATACAGACTGACAAGCGAGAGAAGTACTATGACAGCAAGGTGAGTTCCACACTTTGATTCCCCAGTTCTTTCGTTATAGAAAGGGGCCATCAACTATAAAGATGATCCCTAGATTGCAGAAGAATTAGTATATTCTAATTAGACTTTTTTTTTTTTTTTTTTTTTTTTTACATTTTAACATCTCTGAATTTGTAGTGGGCCCAGTCCACTCTCGGGATTAGCACACAAAGATACTCTTTGAAGGTTTGTCTGAATGGATCCCAGGATCACAAGCACACAGTTCTCTTGCCTGTGGAGACATTAAGAAACCTCTAGTCTAGTGCCTGTAATCTAGGAATTTGTCATGGAAGCATCCTGAAAGATGGGAGAAATCCAGAAATTTTACCAGAAGAACCTGTTCATCAGTGGCTAAGGTCACATCAGAAAAAGGTTGGGAAATGTTGTCAAGCCTGCGCTGTAATAAATAACAGGTTCTTCTCCGCTCTCCTTCCTGTAGGGCATTGGCTGCTACATGTTCCGGATCGATGACTCCGAGGTGGTAGATGCCACCATGCATGGAAACGCTGCCCGCTTCATCAATCACTCATGTGAGCCTAACTGCTACTCTCGGGTTATTAATATCGATGGGCAGAAGCACATTGTCATCTTTGCCATGCGCAAAATCTACCGAGGGGAGGAACTCACTTACGACTATAAGTTCCCCATTGAGGATGCCAGCAACAAGCTACCCTGCAACTGTGGTGCCAAGAAATGCCGGAAGTTCCTAAACTAAAGCTGCTCTTCTCCCCACTGTTGGAGCACTAGGACCCAGGGCCTCCAAAACAGTGCCGAAGGCCTTTGCCAGCAGCCAGGAGTTCCAGGATTGAGTGGGCACAGTTGAGGGGCCTCCGTGATGGCTGGGCTCCCTTAGGTCCCATATTCACATTATACATGTGATCATAGTCCTGGAGAGAGATGAGGTCTCGAAGAAAAGATCCGCGATCGGCTTTCTGCTGGGGCCCCTCTGATTGTGTGCCGTTAAAAAGCGGGAAACGGGTCCCTAGCAGACTTGCCTGGAAGGAGCCTATAGAGGGTTAGTTATGTTGGGAGATCGGGCCTGAGCACCTCCTCACAGAGAAGTTGCCATCCTTGCCTTGGCCTTTCCAGAGCACTGTAAGCAAGGGGTCAGGCACAGCCCCAGTGCGGGCGGGGTTGGTTGCCAGCCGGGCCCAGCCTGTAGCCGTGTGTTGAACAAAGACGGTCTGGTGGTTTTCCCTACGATGCTCCCACTTGAGAGTTCCCTTCTGGTTGGGAGACAGGATTTCTTAGCACCTTTGGTGTCAAAGGCTGTCTTGGGGTTGTGCCGGTTCATACCAGACGTTGAGCCTGTGGGCTGTGGGAGTGTCACCCCCATGAGCCTTATCTCAGACACTCACCTTCCTAGACAATAGGAGCGGCTTCCCTCTCATTCCTTCTCTTCACTCCACTTTTCTCGTCCCCCGTTCTGCATCCCACTGCTTTCCCATGCTCTCTGGGTGGTAGGGGAGAGTGACTCCCTGCTCGAGGACACTCCCTGTTGGGCATAGGATGTGCCTACAAAACGTTCCCTGAGCCTGTAAGCACTCCCAGTGGGGAAGTGGACAGGAGCCATTGGCCATAACCAGACAGAATTTGGAGACGTTTTCATAAAACTCCACTGAGAGTTTTAAAGAAATATATGTAGCATGATTTTTTAGAAGAGGAAGATTATTTAAATAGGAGTTGAATCATGCAACAACCAGAGTATCACAACCAGGGTAACCCCTGGGCCCCATTCCTAGGACGTGATAACTTTATTTTCCCCTTGTTAAGACATAGGAAGACTTAATTTTTCAATGGTCAGTGTCCAGTTGAAGGCAGAACACTAATCAGATTTCAAGGCCCAAAACTTGGGGACTAGACCACCTTGTATCGAGGGAACTCTGCCACCTGCACAAAATCTATGGATAAAGTAAATTAAATGACACTACTGCCCTGATTACTCCCTAGGATGTGGTCAAAACAGCATCAAATGTTTCTTCTCTTCCTTTCCCCAAGACAGTGTCCTGAACCTGTTAAATTAAGTCATTGGATTTTACTCTGTTCTGTTTACAGTTTACTATTTAAGGTTTTATAAATGTAAATATATTTTGTATATTTTTCTATGAGAAGCACTTCATAGGGAGAAGCACTTATGACAAGGCTATTTTTTAAACCGCGGTATTATCCTAATTTAAAAGAAGATCGGTTTTTAATAATTTTTTATTTTCATAGGATGAAGTTAGAGAAAATATTCAGCTGAACACACAAAGTCTGGTTTTTCCTGCCCAACTTCCCCCTGGAAGGTGTACTTTTTGTTGTTTAATGTGTAGCTTGTTTGTGCCCTGTTGACATAAACGTTTCCTGGGTTTGCTCTTTGACAATAAATGGCAAGGGAAGGTCCCCCCAACTCCATCGGGCCACTCCCCTCCTTCCCAAATCGAAGCTCCTGAAAAGGCTGCGGTAGGATCTCGACACAGCAGTTTCTTCTCTTCTTTCCTGCCCTGTCTCTCTCCTTTCTGGCACAGCTCAGTGCTGAGAGGTGGGAACCTACACTTCCCTCGTCTTTCCTCCTTCAGAGTTAGCAACCAAGCTGAATGGCAACCTGACATTTTCCATCACCATCTGCCTCATAGGTCACCTCGTCCCCTCTCCCTCTGCCCACCAAGTCCTCATGCCTGCAAAGACCCCCCCGGATCCCCCTGTGCCCTCTTTTGGGGCAGCCCGTTGAAACTGAAGCACAGTCTGACCACTCACGATAAAGCAGATTCTCCTCTGCCTCTGTCAGCTACAAGGTTTCAGAGCAGCGTAGTCCAGTGGAGGGCGAGGCACCTTTTCTCGCCTCGAGAAGCCCATTTCTACGGAAGGAAGTCTAGCGAAGCAATACGACTCAGCCCAGCGCTCTCTGCCCCGGGACTCGTGGCTCTGCTGTGCCTTCCATCCTAGGCTCCCTGTTCTTCCGTGACCTTAATTAAGAACTTTGGTGGCTCTGCTGGAACATTGTCACTGTTTTCACTGTCATGCAAGGAGCCCAGCACTGTGGCCAGGAAGGCAGAGACTCCCTGTCATCGTGGAGAAGTGTCAGCAGGGGGCTGGGGAAAGCGCTCTACCCAGACCTCACCTCCCTTCCTCCTTTTGCCCGTGACAAGATACAGTGGCCCAAGGGGTTCCACTAGTGTCTGGTTTCCTTTATTATTGCACTGTGTGAGGTTTTTTTGTAAATCCTTTTATTCCTATTTTTTTTAAAGAAAAATACCTTAAGCTGCATTTGTTACTGAAATGATTAATGCACTGATGGGTCATGAATTCACCTTGAGAAAGACCCAAAGGCCAGTCGGGGGTGGGGGAAACTCAGCTAAATAGACCTAGTTACTGCCCTGCTAGGCCGTGCTGTACTGTGAGCCCCTCCTCAGCTCTTTCTACCAGTCCCAAACCCTGAGGCCAGGGGAGGAACCCCCAGCTCTCCTTCTCCTGCCAGCTGCAGATGGTTTGCCTTGCCTTTCCACTCCCTGTCAACCGCGGAAATGAGGAATTCCTCTTAGAGCTCAGCCTTGAGTCCATTGCCAAAATTCAGCGTACCTGCCAGCAACTTGGGGAATAAGCTAAGGTTTCCCTACAAGAGGGAAAGAAGGCAAAAAAAAAAAAAAAAAAAAATGGCATAGCTATCTCCAAAACACCTCCGAGTTTCTTTTGAAAGTGACCAAGGGAATCTCCGCACAAAAGTGCAGACTGAGGAACTGTGGTGGGTCATTCCCAAGAATCCCCTAAGGGGCATCCCGAAGGGAGTAACAGCTGCAAACCTGGTCAGTTCTCAGTGACAGAGCCAGCTCACAGCTTCGCTGCTAGAACCTGTCGTGGCTGCATTTCCTGGTGGCCAGTGACAACTGTGTAACCAGAATAGCTGCATGGCGCTGACCCTTTGGCCGGAACTTGGTCCCTTGGCTCCCTCCATTACCGTCCGCCACCTCCAGCCCGGCCCCTCCTGTTTTTAGACCAATGACAAGAATCAAGGGGGAAGCCCTGGCAGCTACATATACGTTTTCAACCAGACTCCTTTGCCGGGATCCACTCCACCACCCCGCTTGCCTCTGTCAAACCCCCGGCCAATGCCGTGAGCACCATGCAGCTCCCTTGATTTAAGAAAAAAAAAAAAAAAAAAAAAAAACAACAACAAAAAAACAAAAAAAAACCTTTTAATGAATGTATCTTTCTAAAGGACTGTCGTTCAATCAAATATCTGAAAATACTAAAGGTCAAAACCTTGTCAGATGTTAAGTTTGATTTGGGATTTTTTAAAATAGAAATCAAGTTGTGGTTTTTTTGGGTTTTTTTTTTTAAAGGAAAAGCGGGTCATTGCAAAGGGCTGGGTGTAATTTTATGTTTCATTTCCTTCATTTTAAAGCAATACAAGGTTATCTAGCAGATGGTTTTGTGCCGAATCATGAATACCAGTCAAGTCTCACACTCTGAAAACTTGCAACTTTTTTGTTTTGGTTTTCAAATAAATATAAATATGATATATATAGGAACTAATATAGTAATGCACCATGTAACAAAGCCTAGTTCAGTCCATGGCTTTTAATTCTCTTAACACTATAGATAAGGATTGTGTTACAGTTGCTAGTAGTGGCAGGAAAATGTCAGTCTGGCGCTCCTCTGATTCCCGCCCCCCCCAATGGAGGGGGACCCATCCTAAGGGGATGGCGGAACAGTCCATTTCTGGGATCAGAGAGAAATGCAGAAATGGTGTCACCTGGATTTTTTCTGCCTGTGAATGTTGCCAGTCAGTACCTGTACTCCTTGTTTCTCTATTTTTGGTTATGAATGTTGGGGTTACCACCTGCATTTAGGGGAAAATTGTGTTCTGTGCTTTCCTGGTATCTTGTTCCGAGGTACTCTAGTTCTGTCTTTCAACCAAGAAAATAGACTTGTGGTGTTTCTTTTATTGAACTTTTAACAGTCTCTTTAGTAAATACAGGTAGTTGAATAATTGTTTCAAAAGCTCAACAGATGACAAGCTTCTTTTCTAGAAATAAGACATTTCTTGACAACTTTATCATGTATAACAGATCTTTCGGTTTTTTTTCCCTTGTGTTCTTCCAAGCTTCTGGTTAGAGAAAAAGAGAAAAATAAAGGAAAAAAAATGTGTCTAAAGTCCATCAGTGTTAACTCCCTGTGACAGGGATGAAGGAAAATACTTTAATAGTTCAAAAAATAATAATGCTGAAAGCTGTCTACGAAAGACTGAATGTAAAAGTAAAAAGTGTACATAGTTGTAAAAAAAAAAGGAGTTTTTAAACATGTTTATTTTCTATGCACTTTTTTTTATTTAAGTGATAGTTTAATTAATAAACATGTCAAGTTTATTGCTGCACATGGTTGAACTTTCTTTTGGCTTTGGCTGAGGTGGCCTAATGGGAGGGGCGTGGCCCGTGACCTGATTACAAAGTCCCTTCCACAGTCCTTTCTTTTAAGGGGGAATCGTGAAATCATTTCCCACTCTACACTCAGGCCCCACTCTACACTGTCTCTCTTAACCATATTTTCTCCCCTTATTCATCAGTGATGTATGTTCAGGACCTAATGAACTCTGGATATGAGGAAGGGGTCAAGACGACAAAGGAATAGTTCCTTTACTTTGTACATATCCCCCTTCTTCATCCACGGGTGGTCAAGCGTTGGCTTCTAACGAGTTCCTCCCAATCTATGAATATAATAAAATGAAAGCATTTCAGGGAGAGCCTGGGCAGTACCCTCTCTTTGCTCCACTCCACCTTAAAGCTGAAATGCAATTTATTTACTCTGTTTCTCCCTAGGACTGGGGTGGGGGTAGGGAGGCAGTTGAGAAATGTTTGTAAATATATTCTGTCAAGCCAGGGTCACTATCCCCAGGTTAAAGGGGGCCGAGTCTACACTGCAGCCAAGGAGTGGTCAACACTCCTCATGTGGGCTGGTCCTCAAACGGACCTCCTCCCTCTGGATCAGCTGGCTGGAGGCTCGGCCCTCACCCCTTTTTCCTCCCTCTCACGGGGAGTCACCTTTTTGGATTTTGGAGTTGAGTACCATGGGGACTCCAAATGATCAGGCAGTGTTGCAGGCCATCTTCAACCCCGACACTCCGTTTGGAGACATTGTTGGGTTGGACCTGGGAGAGGAAGCAGAGAAGGAAGAAGGAGATGAAGGTCAGTATTCGACCTTGGAGTATAGCTCTCCACATTGGCTGGTCTGCTGCCTCGCTGGGGTGGCAGAGGTAGGTGGTCTTACGAGGGCCCTTGTTCCACGACCCTTGGATGACGATTGCTGATCCTCAGTGCACTGACGGGGGCTTGGCAAGGGTCACTGTGCCCAGAGGAGAAAGCCAGGTTTCTCCTCCACCACCCCCCTCTGAACTTACCTCCCCGCTCAGTTCACCCCATGGTCCAAGCTTAACTGTGCTGATGGGGAGAGGGGCCATGTGAAACACTCACGTCTTTGTCACTACAGAGTATGTCACCCTCCACAGCAGGGAAGAGAGAAACAGGGCAGGGGGTGGCTCAGCTAAACGTCTCCAACCTAAGCAAGTATTCAGTGTCACACACCTTACAAGCCAAGCCCTGAGCTAATTCTTCCAGAGCGAGTGCGCTCACTGGCTTTTCCACCAGCCCCTAAGGGGGCCTGCTTTCCGCGTCAGGGGTTTTTAATGCCCTTTGTTTCTAAAGGAGTGAAACCTAAGCCTTAATGAAACTTCAGGCTGAAAAGCTGAGAGAAACACTGGAAATGGTTTTCATGACCCGGGTATGTCATGGAGGCCTTCCTGCTGGAAGCAGTGGAGTAGAACAAAACAGAGACAGGCTGAAGAGCCAGAAAGACCTGGGTTCAAATCCAAGCGGTGCAGCTTATGGGCGGTGTGACCTTGAGCAAATCATTTAGCTACAGGCTAAGGAGTTTGGGTTTCATTCTCTTGGCAGTGGGGAGCCAACCAAGGCCCCTTTCCCAGGTCCCTTTGGAACTTTAAGCAGTGCTAGCTCTCTGCCTTGCTGACCTCAGTTCCCCCTGCCCCAAGCACTGCATCTGACTCCTGCTGTGACCTACACCCCTGCCCAGTCAGCCTTGGCTTGTGTCCCAGGTTTCCAAAGCCCCAGGTGGCTTTTGCTTCCTGCTTCCAACTGCACACCTGTCCCCTCCTGGCTCCCTCCCTGGCACAGATGGAGTTTTCCCTCGAGCACAGCTGGAGCAGGCCAAGGCCCTGGAGCTGCAAGGGGTGATGGCAGCAGAGGCTGGCGACCTCAGCACAGCCCTGGAGAAGTTTGGCCAAGCCATCAACCTGCTGCCTGAGAGGGCCTCGGCTTACAGCAACCGAGCCCAGGCCCGGCGACTCCAGGGAGACGTGGCAGGTGAGGGGAGAGTCCCTGGAGCCTGTGCAGAGGGGCCGGGGAGGGCACAGACCAGAGGCGGTGTGTCTGTGGGGCTTGGGCATGGGGCGTGGGAAGTCACTAAGCCCCTCTGGAACGTATGCCTCTACCCATAAGAGACATACCGTGGGCTCGGCTAATTTCTTGGGGATATTGTGAGAGTCAGGGGGACTGCATTCCATTTACTTATTGATAAAAATTTAATGAGAGTCTACCATTCTAGCAGTGGGCTAGGTGCGGAGGATTATAGTGCTTATAGCAATTACTGTGTGCCAGGCACTCAGCACTTCACATGTGAGTTGTAGTCATTCGTATCATCCTCACAACAACCCTAAAAGGTACGTGCTATTCTTATCTCCATTTTACAGATGAAGAAACTGAAGCATGGAGGTTAAGTAGCTTCCTACTCACACAGCTGAGAAGCGGCAGAGCTGGGATCTGGTCCAGGTGGCAGGGCTCCAGAGCCTGTGCTCTTAATCCCCACATGATAATGCTTCTCAAGAAGCTCACAGCCTAGAGGGTAGAACAGACACATAAACATAATAGCAGCATAACAAGCTGACAGGGCTCAGTATGGGATCTGTTCCCGAGGGGTGAGTTTTGAAGGATGAGTAGGCGTTAGCTGGACGGAGGGCAGGGAGTGGGAGAAGGCACGGCCTGTAGAGGTCCTGAAGTCGTGGACAGGTACAGGGAATCTGGCTGGAAAAGGGAGTGCCGGAAGAATGGAGCCTCTCCAGAGCCTGGAGAGGTAAACAGGGGCCAGAGAGTGAACAACTGCGAACGTTAGGCCGAGATCGGACTTTGTCTCGAAAACACCGGGAATCACTAACGGGTTTCAACTAAAGGGTAAACCACAGAAGCCTAGTTGGGAACTACTAGACTATCGAGACCCGTGGTGGTAGAGGTGTTCCTGGGGCCAGGAATGCCAGGCTGAGGAGTTTGCACTCCATTCTGGGAATATTGGGGGACTCTGAGGGCCTTTCCCAGGCTTGTCTGCCACTTGGCTTTGGCAGAGCAGGGCCATAAAGGCTGCTGGGACAGCCTGCAGACCAAAACCCCAGACAGCATCAGAGGAGATTCTGCCTGGAGAAGGCCTTCAATTCCTCCTGACCAGCTCCTCTGAGGGAAACCAAGGAATGCTGTGATTAGAAAGCTTCTCAACCGACCAGTCAGGATGGGGAGCAGAGCCTCTGCTGGGTTCCGGGGACCAGAACACACAGAGAGAGAGCAGGGAAGATCAGCCTCGCTGAGGATGCTGCTGGCGCTCCCCCAGCGCCCTGCCCTGACAGGCGCTATAGACTAGAGAACTTGAGTGAATTGAAGCAGAGCCCAGAAGAAATGCAGCTCGGTACCCTCCAGTGGATACCAGCTGGCTGCCTGAGGTTGAGTTCACAGCTCTGATGCCTAATAAGCCAAGTATTTATGAGGATGATAAAAACAAAAATGCTGCAGGCCAGCTCTGGCTCCAAGACCTCTTTCAAAGAAAATTAGATACAAAATAATGAAGACCATGGAAATAAAGAATGAGAAGAGGCAGTCAGTAGAGAACACAGGTGAGAGAAGCGGTTTTAAGGCATCAATGGAAAAGAGGAGAGAAATGTCCTCAAAAGTTAGAGAGGGACTTCCTTGGGGGTCCAGTGGTTAAGAATCTGCGCTTTCACTGCAGGGTCACAGGCTCAATCCCTGGTCGGCGAATTAAGATTCCGCATGCCCCGCGGTGCGGCAAAAAAAAAGGACTTTATTGTATAAGACATGGTTGTCAGTTAATTCTAATGTTTTTGGACTCTGGGATTCGGAGTCAGTCACCTGGCACATGGTAGATGGTTAATAACGTATGCGCGCCTGGCAACAGGGCCAGATTCATAACATAGTGACCCTCCGTCCGTGTTTTGATGTATCAGATGGTGGAAAATAACACGGACAAGGCGAGACCTGGACTTCAGTCCCAGCTCTGCCACTAACTGCTGTGCAGCCCAGGCCGAGTCTTGCCAACTCTTCCAGTCTTCACCTGCGTAAAGGGAATAACAATACCGATCTCTAGGGTCAAGTCTAGGCGGGATGTAAACGGCCGAACCCCAGAGCCTCCACTCGGGGCCGGATCGCTTGCTGGCCGCGGCCCTGACCCCCGCCCGTCCGTCGGTCCCGCAGGTGCCCTGGAGGACCTGGAGCGCGCGCTGGCGCTGAGCGGCGGCCGGGGTCGCGCCGCCCGCCAGAGCTTCGTGCAGCGCGGGCTCGTGGCGCGACTGCAGGGCCGGGACGACGACGCCCGCGGGGACTTCGAGCGGGCGGCGCGGCTGGGCAGCCCGTTCGCTCGGCGCCAGCTGGTGCTGCTCAACCCGTATGCGGCGCTGTGCAACCGCATGCTGGCCGACATGATGGGGCAGCTGCGCGGGCCCCGCGACCGGCGCTGAGCCGCCGGCGGGCGGGCGTGAGGGAAGGGGGGGCGCCCGCAACCAATAAACCTGCCGGCTCTCCCAGCCACCGCCTGTGTCTGCATCCTCCGCCGTCCCCGCAGGGAAGGGCGCTCAAGTATCCCCCGCGCGGGAGGCTGTCTGCGAGGCCCGGGACGTGGCCCCGGAGCCGCCGCCCTGGGGGAAGGGGGGGTGGTCCTTCGGGCCGAGGTCGGGCATCGATTGGCCCTGCCTGGCGCAGCCCGAGCCCCTGCGGATGACTGCAGTGCTCATCAGACCTGAGCAGTCGCTCCGGCTGCTCTCGGGGATTGAGCCAGGTGAGCCGCACCGGAAGGCGGGGCGAGGCGGGGGCGGGCATGCTTCGCGACCCCCGCGTCCCGGATCCTCTTCTCTTCGGCCCAAATCTGGAGGAGGGGAGAAGGGGCGTAGGTGGGTGAGGGAAGCGGGCAGGAGAGAGCCGGGGTCGGGAGAAGGACGGTCCCTTTGGGGGAGGGGCACGTGTACCCGAGTGTTTACGCGCGCGCGCGCGCGCGCGCGCGCGTTTCTGGGCCGGGTGCGGGCTGCACGGTTGCAGGTTGCTTCTGTGTACCTGCGAGCGTGTGCCTGTTTGTCCCGTGGAGTCAGCGCTCAGTTCTGTGCCCGCAAGGTGTACAGGTACGTGCTGGCTGGTTTGGACCTTTGGGCTCGACCATTTGCGTCCTTGCCTTCACTACTGTGGATCATTCTACATTTGTGTTTCCGCGCATGGTTTATTTTTGTTTCTGGAGAGTAAATTCCTGGAGCAGTTATTAAGCTTGTCTGCTCTCACCTGGCTAACATCGAGGCCTGCCCCCTTCTCTCGGCAGCCTGGGGCCCAGGCCGGGGCCACCATGGCGCTGCCTCCAGGGCCAGCTACCCTCCCGCACACACTTCTGCTCCTGCCGGCCCTTCTGAGCTCAGGTACACCCCTGTTCATCCCTTGGCCATGCATTTGTGCGGTCAAGTCCCCCTCTGTCCCCTCCTTGCCTGCACCTTCAGTTTGGGTACCCATTCCAGGCACCAGAGTTGGGTTCCCTTCATCCACCTCCCCAAGGTCCAGCCGTCCCTGGTTAGAGAACCCAGGTGCTCTGTCTCTTGGCCTGCTGCCCTTCTGTAACTGGACCTCATCCCGGCCACAGAACAGTACTAAGCCTCCACCAGCTCTCCACAGAATCCCCTGTGTTCCAGGTTGGGGGGAGTTGGCGCCACAAATTGATGGTCATACCTGGGCAGAGCGGGCACTTCGAGAGAATGAACGCCACTCCTTCACCTGCTGGGTGGCAGGGGGGCCTGGCACCCCCCGATTGGCCTGGTACCTGGATGGACAGCTACAGAAGACCAGCACCTCAAGACTGCTGAGCGTGGGCAGGGAGGCCTTCTCTGGAGGCACCAGCACTTTCACTGTCACTGCCCAGCGGGCCCAGCATGAGCTCAACTGCTCCCTGCAAGACCCAGACAGTGGCTGGTCAGCCAACGCCTCCGTCCTCCTCAATGTGCAATGTGAGTGCTCCTCAGGTGGACAGAGACAGAGGTTCTCTGCCCAGGGACCCCCAGCAGCCACCAGGCAAGTGGTCTGGTAGGACATTTAAAAAACACTTAAGCACTCTGCAAATATTAACTCACTTTATCCTCACAAAAATCCTATGAGGTAATTACTATTGTTGTCTCTATTTTACAAACGACAAAACTGAAGCACAGAGAGGTTAAGCAATCTGCCTAGGGTCATACAGCTGGTAAGCAGCAGAGCCAGGATTCAAATCTTGACATTTTGGTTCTAGTGTTTATACTCTTAATCTTCATTTGTACGAAATACTGCCTCTCTGGCAGACCCAGCCATCCTGTTTCCCAGTGCCCCCTAAGGAGAGGTCCAGACCCCTGGCTCCCTTCTGGGTTTGGGAAGAAAGGGAAGGTGTGCAAGGGGCTGTGGTGGGAACATACTTCTCTCTGCTTTGCACCAGTTAAGCCGGAGATTGCCCAGGTTGGGGCTAAGTACCAGGAAGCTCAAGGCCCGGGCCTCCTGGTCGTCCTTTTTGCCCTGGTGCGTGCGAACCCGCCTGCCAACGTGACCTGGATCGACGAGGATGGGCCGGTGACTGTCAACGCCTCTGACTTCCTGGTGCTGGATGCCCAGAACTACCCCTGGCTCACCAAACACACCGTGCAACTGCAGCTCCGCAGCCTGCCACAGAACCTGTCCGTGGTGGCCACCAACGACGTGGGTGTCACCAGCGCCTCGCTTCCGGCCCCAGGTGAGCACTGCCAGCCACGGGCCCAGCAAAGCCTCGGATGGGTGTGGGATCGTGGTGCAGAAACAGGAAGGCTTGTTGCCTTTTGGGCGAGTCTGGTGAAAGCTGTCCCTGGCCACCTGGGGCAAGGAGGACAGAGTAGTGACCTGTGGCATCTCAGAGTTGGGGGGCCCTGCCCGTGTGGAACCTAACCAGAGAATGACCTGCAGGGCTCCTGGCCACCCGGGTGGAAGTGCCACTGCTGGGGATCATTGTGGCCGGAGGGCTTGCCTTGGGCACCCTGGTGGGGTTCAGCACCTTGGTGGCCTGTCTGGTCTGCAGGAAAGCGAAGAAGACCAAAGGTAGGGCCAAAGCAGGGTGGGGGCAGAGGGTGGCTGGGGAAGGGCAGGCGAGGTCAGGGGGTGGGCAGCAAGGCCATGGGCAGAACGTCTCTGACAAGTGGTAGGACAGGTCTTCCTGGGCATGGCCATGATTTAGACCACGTGCATCCCAGGTAGCAGGGCCAGGCACTGGGAAGCCAGTCTGGGCATCTGAGAGACCCCTTGCCTGAGGGTTCTGGGCCTGAAGAGAGCAGGGGGCAGAGCCCAGAGCAGGTGGGCACACTGAGACACTGCTGTGGCTTCTTTCTCCTCAGGCCCCTCCCGGCGCCCATCCCTGATCTCTAGGTAACTCTCCCTGGGGCTGTGTGGATGGGCCAAATGGAGAGGCAGCATGGGGACAGGGGGGATCCTGGGCTTTCTGGTAGTTCGGGAACGGGCCGCAAGCAGGAGTCTGTGCCCGCTGGTGCCAGGGCCCATCCAAGCCTTTTTCTGCCCTGTAGTGACTCCAACAACCTGAAACTCAACAACGTGCGCCTGCCGCGGGAGAACATGTCCCTCCCGTCCCACCTGCAGCTCAACGACCTCACTCCGGACTCCAGAGGTACGTCCAGGACCCTCTGTTGGCCCCAGCTTTATCTGTGGAGGTGCTTCTGAGAAAAAGAGAGACCCTGGGCCTTAGGAGGGTCTAGACCCCGCTGGGCACACACCTCATCCCGGGCACCATCCCCTTTGTCACCCCACAGGGAAACCAGCGGACCAGCAGATGGCTCAGGACAACAGCCAGCCAGAGCTTCTGGATCCGGAGCCCGGCGGCCTCCTCACCAGCCGAGGTATGGGAAAGGGGCCTGCTGCCCGGCTCCCCGGCCCTTTTGCTTGTGCCAAAGGCCTCTGAATCCCCAAGGGGCAGAGAGTGGTCTCCCAACTTCCAAGGAATGAGGGTGACTGAGTCTCCTGGGATCTCTGACCTGCAGGTTTCATCCGTCTCCCAATGCTGGGCTACATTTATCGGGTGTCCAGTGTGAGCAGTGATGAGATCTGGCTGTGAGCTGAGGCCAAGACAAAGGGTGCATTCTTGGCCCCTGGGCACCCTCCTGGTCCTCCTCCAAGGCCTGGCCACATTGCCAACGGGAAGAGGCCATGCCACTGCCACTTTTGCTTGTCCTCTGGGTCACTGGTATCCTTGGCAAGGCTGCCAGGTGGACCTAAGCCCTTGTTCCAGCTCTGGGTGAGGGCCTGCATGATTGCCTGTGCCCAGGCGGATGGGGCTGTCTGTCCAGGTGTGCCTGGAGGTCACGCAGCATCTAAGCGTGGCATGGCATGATCCTGTCGGCTTGGGCCAGCTCTGCCCCACACCGGTGCTCCTCAGCACCGTGTACAGCAGGCATGGGGCAAGCCTGGTTGGGAGGGCCCTGCACGTCCTGGATCTCCTTCCCATGCTATGCAGCTTTGTTCCCTCAGGGAAAATTTAGGACCCTGCTAGCTGTAGAGAACCAACCTGCCCTTTGCACAGGAACTCACCTCTGGCCCAGCAGCGCTGGCCAAGCACAAACCAGTACCCTTTGCTGCATACCTCTCTGCCCCAGCCCCCTCTTGGGCATCACAGGTTATACATTGGACCTTCTCCACTTCTTCACTTGGCACTAGACTTCCCCTCTGGCCTGGGCCCTGGTGGTGCCAGCGCCTGGTGTTAGCACAAGAAAGGGGAAGAATGGGAGGTGAGAAGTCTGGTGCGTCCAGGCCTGCATGTAGCTATGCCTTGTTTTCTTACAGTGTTAGCACTTTAAGCACATCTTCCAGGGAGGGGGTGAGCAAGGGCCCCAGGGCCCTGTCTGGGGCTTCCCCAAGTCTGGCCTTTTTATGGTTCACTGTGAGTGCCCTGAGCCCTCGAGGTTGACGGGTTCCTGCTCAAAGTATCCACCCCGCTATGGGACCCCAGCCCTGACTACCCCATCAGCAGGAAGCTGTTCTTCCTGTCCCATCCTCTGTTCTTTAGGGGATGGCCATAGTGGCACATAACTTGACAGTGCTGGAAACCTTAGGGGAAAATGGAAAAAGCAGGGAGATCACATATCCCAAAACGACCCAAGAACACTTTTGAAAAGCAACGTGGAAGAGATTGCAGATTAACAGAGTGCAAAGTGTATTTTTCCCTTCTTGATATCTTGTTTTGTAATTTTTCTCACGTTACTGCCGAGGACAGTGCTGAGCACGTGGTAGATTCTCAATAAACTTGACTGAGTGAATGCTGTATATCTGTTTCATTCCCTCAAATATGTTTTTTTTTTTAACTGAAGTATAATTGATTTACAAAGGTGTGTTAGTTTCAGGTGTACAGCAGCGTGATTCACACACACACACACACACACACACACACACACACATATTCTTTTTCAGATTCTTTTCCATTATAGGTTATTACAAAATATTGACTATAGTTCCCTGTGCTATACAGCAGGTCCTTGTTGTTTATCTGTTTTATATATAGCAGTGTGATATTCTACTCTTAAGTCTTTTAAATCTGGAAAAATTAAAAGACACAAAAAGAATTTATAGTGCATCGAGGTAAACATTTTTTAACACCATGTGGTCTGTTCTAATTGAAAGAATTACTACTTATCGCTATATACAGCAGTGTGTATCTTTTTTTTTTTTTTTTTTTTTTTTGCGGTATGCGGGCCTCTCACTGTTGTGGCCTCTCCCGCCACGGAGCACAGGCTCCGGACGTGCAGGCTCAACGGCTACGGCCCACGGGCCCAGCCGCTCCGTGGCATGCGGGATCCTCCCGGACCGGGGCACGAACCCGGACTCCCAACCACTGCGCCACCAGGGAAGCCCAGTGTGTATCTTTTAATCCCCAACTCCTAATTCTATTTTATGGATGAGAAATACTCCACTGTGTGTGTGTGTGTGTGTGTGTATCATCCTCTTTATCCATTCATCTGTTGATGGACACTTAGGTTACTTGCAAGTCTTGGCTATTGTAAATTGTGCTGCTATAAACACTGGGGTGCATGTAACTTTTAGAATTAGAGTTTTTGTCTTTTCCGGATATGTGCCCAGGAGTGGGACTGCTGGATCATACAGTAGCTCTCTTTTTAGTTTTTTGAGGAACCTCCATACTGTATTCCATAGTGGCTGCACCAATTTACATTCCTACCAACAGTCTAGGAGGGTTCCTTTTTCTCTATACCCTCTCCAGCATGCTGAAGTGTTTAAGGGTGAAGTGTACTGATGTCTGCAACTTACTTGAAATGTATCAAAAAGTAAGATAGACTGACGAATGGATAGGGAGGTATGGACGTGTGATAAAGCAAAATGCTAATTGTAGGATTTAGTTGGTGAGTATTTAGAATTCACTGTACAATTCTTCCAAAGTTCTTTTATTTAACAGTTTTCATAATAAAATATCGGGGGGGGATCCCTGATCTGGTTACTTCTCTGATATTTCTGAAATCTTTTTGATCTAAGGATCATGGAATTTTCAAGCATTACTAATACCCTTAACATGACAGTTCAATCTTTCCTGGGAAAGAAGACCAATTTTTATTTTTTATTTTTGGCTGCACCGCACAGCTTGCGGGATCTTAGTTCCCCAACCAGGGATTGAACCCGGGCCCTCGGCAGTGAAAGCGTGGCGTCCTAACCACTGGACCGCCAGGGAATTCCCCAATTTTTATATACTTTACTCACCTAATCTTTAATCTTTACTCTCCAATAATAGGCAGGTCACAAGTTACCTTGAGCTGGAACATACAGCAGTCCAACATTTTGGGCAGGCACAGCTCAGGCTGCATTTTCCCACCTGGACTATGTTTTACTGAATTTCTCCAGACACAATAGACTATTTAATCAAGACTTGTAAAAATTAATGTTCAACTTTGTGCACTGCTGGTGGGAATGTACATGGTGCAGCCACTATGGAAGCTAGTATGGCAGTTCCTCAAAAAGTTAAATATAGGGCTTCCCTGGTGGCGCAGTGGTTGAGAGTCCGCCTGCCGATGCAGGGGACGCGGGTTCGTGCCCCGGCCCGGGAAGATCCCACATGCCGCGGAGCGGCTGGGCCTGTGAGCCATGGCCGCTGAGCCTGCGCGTCCGGAGCCTGCGCTCCGCAACGGGAGAGGCCACACAGTGAGAGGCCCGCGTACCGCCAAAAAAAAAAAAAAAAAGTTAAATATAGAATTACCCTATAGATCCAGCAATTCCACTTCTAGGTTTATTCCCCAAAGAACTGAAAGCAGGGACTCTAACAGTTATTTGTACACCAATATTAACAGCAGTGTTATTTGCAGCAGCCAAAAGGTGGAAATGCAAATGTCCATTAACAGATGAATGGATAAAGGAAATGTGGTATATACACACGATGGAATATTATTCAGCTTTTTAAAAAGGAAGGCCATTCTGACACATGCTGCAACATGGATGAACCTTGAAAACATTATGCTACGTGCAGTAAGCTAGATACAAAAGGACAAATTGTGTATGATTCAACTTATGTGGTACCTGGACTAGGCAAATCCATAGAGACAGAAAATAGAAGTTACTGGGGACTGAGGGAGGGAAAGGAAGGAATCGTTGTTTAATGGGTCCAGAGTTTCAGTTGGCGATAATGAAAAAGTTCATAAGCTGGACAGTGGTGATGGTTGCCCAACAATGCGAATGCCCTTGGATTGTACACTTAAAAATAGTTAAAATGGTAAATTTCATGTTTTGTGTATTTTACTTTGATTTTTAAAAAAATTTTGATTACTGATTCAATCTTCTAATTATAGGTCTTACAAATTTTCTTTTTCAGTATTGGTAAGTTTTGTGTTTCTAGGAATTTGTCCATTTCATCTAGGCTATCCAGTTTGTTGGCATACAACTGTTCATAGTACCCTCTGCTCTTTTTCACTTCTGTAGGATTGGTAGTAATGTCCCCACTTCCATTTCTGGTTGGAGTTATTTGAGTCTCTTTCTTAGACAATTGGCTAAAGGCTTTTCAATTCTGTTAATCTTTTTGAAGAACCAACTTTTGGTTCTGTTGATTTTCTCTATTGTTTTTCTATTCTCTATTTCATTTATCTCTGCTCTAATCTTTATCATTTGCTTCCTTCTGCTAGCTTTTTTTTTTTTTTTTGGCTGCGCCATGTGGCAAGTAGGATCTTAGTTCCCTGACCAGGGATCGAACCCACGCCCCCTGCATTGGAAGCGTGGAGTCTTAACCACTGGACTGCTAGGGAAGTCCCCCTTCCGCTAGCTTTGAGTTTAGTTTGTTCTTTTTCTAGTTCCTCAGGTTGCAAAGTCAGATTGCTTATTTGAGATCTTCCTTCTTTTTTAATGTAAGCAATTACAGCTATAAATTGCCTCTGAGCACTGCTTTTGCTGTAGCCCATTAGTTTTGGAATGCTGTATTTTTGTTTTCATTTATCTCTAAGTATTTTCTAATTTTCCTTGTGATTTCTTCTTTGCCCCATTGGTTGAGAGTATTGTTTAATTTACACAAAATTTTTCAGTTCTCCTTATTGTTTTCTAACTTCATTCCATTGTGGTCTGAGAAATTACTTTGTTATTTACCTTTTTATTTTTTTTTATTTATTTATTTTAAAATAAATGTATGTGTTTTTTTGTGTTTTTTTTGCGGTATGCGGGCCTCTCACTGTTGTGGCCTCTCCCGTTGCGGAGCACAGGCTCCGGACGCGCAGGCTCAGCAGCCATCGCTCACGGGCCCAGCCGCTCCGCGGCATGTGGGATCTTCCTGGACCGGGGCACGAACCCGCGTCCCCTGCATCGGCAGGCGGACTCTCAACCACTGCGCCACCAGGGAAGCCCATGTATGTATTTATTTTAAAATAAATGTAGGTATGTATTTATTTTTGGCTGCGTTGGGTCTTCATTGCTGCGCGTGGGCTTTCTCTAGTTGCGGTGAGCGGGGGCTACTCTTCGTTGTGGTGTGCAGGCTTCTCATTGCGGTGGCTTCTCGTTGTGGAGCACGGGCTCTAGGCACGTGGGCTTCAGTAGTTGTGGCACATGGGCTCAGTAGTTGTGGCTTGCAGGCTATAGAGCTCAGGCTCAGTAGTTGTGGTGCACGGCCTTTGTTGCTCCACGGCATGTGGGATCTTCCTGGCCCAGGGCTTGAACCCAGGTCCCCTGCATTGGCAGGCAAATTCTTAACCACTGCGCCACCAGGGAAGTCCCACACATTTTTCATTTTCACCAAGAATTTTATTGAACAATGTATTCACTAACCGAATGAACTTTTTGGCCAGCCCAATATTTCATGGATATGGAATCTTCTCATCTCTGACAGTGGTTCTCAAATTTGTCTGCATATTGAACTAATCTGAGGAAGTTAAAAAATATGGATTTTTGTATCCTACCTCCAGAGATTGTGATTTCATTAGTCTGGTGTGTTGTCTGGGAGAGGAAACTTATCTTTAAAATATCTCCAGGGCTTCCCTGGTGGTGCAGTGGTTGAGAGTCCACCTGCCGATGCAGGGGACACGGGTTTGTGCCCCGGTCTGGGAGGATCCCACGTGCCGCGGAACAGCTGGGCCCATGGGCCATGGCCGCTGAGCCTGCGCGTCCAGAGCCTGTGCTCCGCAACGGGAGAGGCCGCAACAGTGAGAGGCCTGCGTACCGCAAAAAAAAAAAAATCTCCAGTTGGGACTTCCCTGGTGGTCCAGTGTCTAAAACTCTGCACTCCCAATTCCGGGGGCCTGGGTTCGATCCCTGGTCAGGGAACTAGATCCCACATGCCGCAACTAAGAGTTCACATGCCGCAACTAAAGATCCCACGTGCCGCAACTAAGACCCAGTGCACCAAATAAATATTAAAAATAATAATATATATATATATCCAGTTGATTCTAACATGCAACCAAACTTGAGAACTACTGCTCTATGAATATTATAGTTAAAAAAATTTTTTTCGTATCTTGCCTGCTTTGCTTCTCTGATATCCTTTGTACTGTTTTTGTCTTTTTCTGGCTTTCTTCAAATGCCTGGTGATGGTACATTCACATTTAAGAATGAGAGTTGCAAGCATGCCTGCGCACACATACACACACACACATGCACAAGAATGAGATACCCGCAAGCTGAATGGAAGTTGATGGTAGGTAGGGGGGACCAAGTAAGTCCATAAGCTTGAAGACTCTCTGTCAATATCTTTAGGTCTTTTCTCTTTGGCTGATCAGTTTCCCAAGGGAGGACTCCTCCGATATTGTGCTTTGGAGGGATAAGCCAGAAGAGGGCTGAGGGTCTCATTGCTCATTCCTCTATTTTGTCCTCTTATTTTAAATATGGCCCCTTATTCCTGTCCTCAGAATTGCTTGGTGTTCTCATGTCCAGAGGCGCCTTGGTTTAAAGGGGACTATCTTCTGCCAGGGTAAGGAGGTGGGCAGCACAGATAGGGAAGGTTCTGGGGATCCCATCTTTCTACAAACCTTCAGCCAATCCTCCTGTCTGCAGCCCCTCCCTGCACACATGCCATCAGAAATATCTGACATTTTCGATTCCTGATCCTTTCCAGGACTCTGCAGTGTCAAATGGCTTACTTCTTATTGGTTTCTCTGTCCCTCTCCTCTACTGGAAATCAAGTATCAGGTTTTTTCCCCTCCCCCTGCCCACTAAATCTGTTACCACTTGTCCATCTTTCAAAATTGTATTGCTCTCTGGTCTATAGTCATTTTCTTTCCTATTATCTGTCCTTGCTGGTTTATACCTTTAAAAAAAAATTCCTATACTGTCATTTTAGGAAGGTTAAAGGAGGGAATGCAAATGTAAATACTTGTGTTCAAGTTTTATTTATTTAGAAATGTAGAGAGCCTGGGATAGCAGAAGGGAGGGACACTTCAAGCCAGGAAAATAGACTGCATAAAGGTTTAGTTAGAAGAGGGAACTCATGAATCATGTGTAGAGCATGGCAAGCAGGCTGGTTTTGTGGTTTTCGCTGGGGAATTAGAAAAATGAGAATCTCGGGCAGGGAGAGAATAGCCAAATGGAAAGTCTAAAAGGCCAAGTGAAAAATTTGTACTTAGTAACATAATTATTAGATCTTACATTTTGTGGCATTTAATCTTTTCACATATTTTCACCCATAGGACAAGCCTAGGAGTTAAGTTAGTGTTTATTATAACTGTTTCATAGCTAGAGTAACTGAGGCATAGAAGTTAACTTATTTTTCTAGGGCCACAGATCAAGTAGCCAAAAGAGAGTAACCTCAGATTGTGGAGGAGGAGGAGCCCACGATAGAAACAGTGTCTGAAGTGCTCACCGGACAGGTCAGTGGACGTGCTAGGGTAGGGAGACAGGCTAACATTACAGGCCTGCGCATCAGCCAGTAACTCAGGCAGCTGATCCTCATTATTTGCAGATTCTGTATTTGCGAATTCACTTACTAAAATGTATCTGTAATCCTAAAATCGATACTTGCAGTGTTTTTACAATCGTTTGCAAACATGCTTAGAGCAGTGAAAAATGTGAGTCGCCCGACACGTACCTTCCCAGCTGAGGCTGAACAAGGCGACATCCTGCCTCCTGGTTTCGGCTCTCACACTCTAAATGAGTGCCCTATCCAAGATGTACCTAATGCCTCATTTCTTGCTTGTTGGTGGTGGTTTCAGTGTTTAAAATGGCCCCCCTGGACTTCCCTCATGGTCCAGTGGCTAAGACTCCATGCTCCCGATGCAGGGGGCCTGGGTTCGATCCCTGGTCAGGGAACTAGATCCCACATGCCACAACTGAAAAAAAAAAAAAAAGATCCCCCGTGCCACAACTAAGACATGCGCAGCCAAATAAATACAATAAATATTTGAAAATAAATAAATTAAATGGCCCCCACCCGCATAGTGCTGAGGTGCTGGCTAGAGTTAACTAAGTGTAGTAAGGCTGTCATGTGCCTTACAGAGAGAGTGCGTTAGATAAGCTTCATTATGGCATGACTTACAGTGCTGGTGGCTGTGAGTTCAATGAATCAATGGTTGCTGACGACAATGTTATGACAGAGGCACACAGGAACCTTACCTTATATTTCCCCCAGGAGCAGTGGTTCAGTATTTGCTAATTGTGTCTGCGGTGACTTGATAGAACATAGCTACTGTGGATAACGAGAGTCGACTATACTTACTAGAGCTGAGTCTCAGTTCTAGCCGAAGAAGGCAGTCTGATTGTTCCCTGAAAACCTGATGGAGAATCTGAGTTCCTATCACGTTTTTGCCTCTCTTTTTCCTTGAGTGAAATGTGAGCATTAATGGCATCCATCTGGGAGCAGAGCACCTGGTCCCAACATGGTGTCAAAGTGAGGCCTGAGCTCAGATGTTCCTGCTCAAGTTCAAGCATGAGATGAACATCAGAGTTGGCTTAAGGGTCTGTAGGAAACGATGCCCCTCCCGTCTCGTGTTTCTCAGGTATGTATTAGGCTGTAGCATCTTACTGTAATTTTCCGCTCCGATCAGTTCTTGCCCCGTGTATCAGTACTTGGCTCCATTACCCGCCCAGCTGCTCAAGCCAGAGAACCTGGGAGTCGCCCTTTCTTCTCTTCCCTCCCCCACATTCACTCTATCACTAAGTTCTGTTGGTTCCACCTCTCCTGGTTGCTTATCTGTTGTCTCGTACCCCACACCTTCCCTTCTATACTTTATGCTGCTCGATTTTCCAGATTCCCTTGCCAGCTGTTAATTTCTGCCAGTGGGAGGCACCAGCAAGCTAGGAGAGGGTGGGATAGAGGAGGCAGCAGTGCTTGCCCAGGGTGGCTGTAGTAGGGGTGAGGGTCTCGGACCTGCTCAGCCATCCCAGCCACTGTGGCAGCTCTTCTGTTTCCAGCAGTGGACACTCCCCTTTAGCCTCTTGTTCCTTCAGCACTCTCCATTCTCCCTTTTGTTTCTTCAGCCCTTCCAACACTTTTGTAACCAACTGCCCATACTTAAATTAACATCCTTTGTTAGAAATAACTAGTATGGTTTCTGACTGGAGCTTAGCTGATAAAACCTCCAAAATATTTCCTGAATCTGTCCATCTCTACCACTACCACCCAGTCCAAGACACCATCATCTCTCACCTGGGTGACTGCAATAGCTAGGCTCCCTGAGACCACAACCAGACAGGTCTGGAGCTAGACAGGCAGGTAGCCTGTAAGGCAGATAGCACTACCTGGTGGGAGACCCCCAGAAAAAATAAGTTCTGGGAGAAAAAAGTTCCCCCTCTGTTGCCAACCTTGGAGGACTGGGGTTTGATTTTATTTCACAAAGTTGATTTGCTTAAACTGCTATTCACTTAATGCCTATTCCTAGGCCAAGTTCCTTATCTCTGCCTATGCTCAGTCTGCCTTCTCTCTTTCATATTTCAAGGACAGCAGGATAACCTGAAAGATAAGAGCATTTTATTTGTAAAATCTTTGCCAACCAACTTTAAGAATGAAAGAAAATAATTCTATTGCTATCTCAAAAGAACATCTTTTAAGCCTTCCTCCCAACCTGAGCATCCTGGGATCCCAGGAATTCCAGAGATTCTAACTCACATCCCCACAGTAGTGTAGATGCATAATTAATTTCCATGGGAAGGAACTCTGACACAGGCATTAGCCATTTAACGACCATGGCAGTGCTTTCTGGCAGAGAGGGCAGTAAGACGTGCGCTGTCTCCGAATCAAGCTGTGAGGCAGGCAAGGCCGCCAAGTGGCTGACAGTGATCCCTCCTTCTCAGATGGGGCAGAGAAGCCAGCTCAGCCGTGAAACAGAGTGACATGGGAGGTGTCTCAGCTGAAGGTTAATGTCTCTGCATCTCCTGCTTGGGAGGTGGAGTTGGATGGAGGGGTGAATGCTTTCTTGCCTTCAGCTAGAGCTTTAAAATGCTGTGAGGAGAGAGAGGGAATGTGAAGGATTGAGGACATACTAGTTACTACATTTTAGCAAGAACTAACCTTGCTTCCTGCTTCCATTCATTAGGCCACTTGGTTCTCCTGTGAGAATGAGTGTCCACTGTAGATCCTTACCTAGCCTTGTCTAAGGCCCACATTGCTTCTACTTCCCCTTCCTTTACAAGCCCCACCCCTGCCTGCTTTGCAGTTCCCTTCGTTATGGGGAAGGGTGATGGTAACTCCAGGCAGAGACATTCTCCATTGTCACAGGACAGAATCACAGCAGACCCAAAATAGTGGCGACAGCAGCAGTCCTCACTACAGCTTAAGTCAATCTCCAATGCTGGTCTTACCTGTGAGTTCTTGAATTCCGAGTAGAGGGAAAAGAGCAGGTGGAGGGACTGAATCCGACTCTTGTAGATGGGGATGTCTAGGATGGCTGAAATCAAGAACTCCCGTGAGCAGAAATAAACAAAAATCCGGAAGCTATGGGGCATTTCTGTTTAGGATGGCCAGTCCCCTCCCAGACGGGATGTGTGACTATAACTCTGGGGGTTAAATACCCAGCAGGTAGTCACATAAACCCAAATACCACCCTCGCGTGCTGCCAAATAGCACAACGGGCTTAAAGTAAAGGCTGCAACTCAGAGTGAACCGGCCTTTTCAACAGCCCACAATGACTTTATCCAGAGATGGGGGTCAAGGAAGGGATGGAAGGGCTCACCACAGATCATGTCTATGTACTGTGCCAGGCTGCAGTCAGTCTCTGCTGTGGGCAGGCTCACCTAGGAGGGGCACGGGATGGACCCGAGTCAAAAGGCTGAAATTTCAGTGGTCCTAGCATCACTCACTCTCTCTGAAGTAAAAGAGCTCCGAGCATAAGGGGTGACATGGGCTGAATTGTGTTCCCCCAAAATTCATATGTTTTAAGTCCTAACCTCTAAGTGCCTCAGATCATGTGCCTATATTTGCAGATATGGTCGTAAAAAAGAGAAGTTAAAATGAGGTCATTAGGGTGAATCCTAATCCAGTATGACTGGAATCCTTATAAGAAGAGGAAATTAGGACCTAGACACATACAGAGGGAAGACCATGTGAAGACACAGGGAGGAGACAGCCAAGGAGAAAGGGTCTAAAAGAAATCAACTCTGCTGACAATTTGATCTCCAACTTCTAGCTTCCAGAGTGTGAAAAAATAAATTTCTGTTGCTTAAGCCACCTAGTCTGTGGCACTTTGTTATGGCAGCCCTAGCAAATAATACAACGTGCCTTTTCTTTTCCCCCTGATCAGTAAAATGGTTATACTCATTAACCACCAAAGTAGCATATGATATAACAGGACCAAAATATTTTATAAGTAAAATATACTGCCATGCAGTCTTCCTGTGTGTATTTGTGAAGAAGAAACTGGACCCAAGTTATGGCCAAGTATTTATAGTTACTTGGTGTTAGAAGGCCTAATGGTCCTTGGACACCACAGGAACAGAAAAAAATGACATGACATCTCAGCAGGCTCCAGATCTAAACTAATATTGTAAGTTTAAAAACCACTGGCTTCTTAAAAATTTTTTGTTCTCTTTTTACAAAAATCAGAGTAGATGGTTCTGCAATTTCCTTTTTCCATGTAACAACATGTCATTGGTATTTCTCTGTATCAGAGCAAAATAAGGCCAAATGATACTCCATTGTGTATTTCACTGAATGGATGTACTACAATCCATCTATTCAATTCCCTAATCAAACAGTTTTCTTCAGCTATAGCTTTAAAATGCTGTGAGAAAAGAGATTGTTTTCAAATTTTTTGCTTTTACAACAATTTCTCAATAAACATGTACCGAAAACTCTGTCTTCATGGAGCTTATATTTTAGTAGGGAGAAACAAAAGACAAAATTAGTAAGGTATACAGTATGTTAGAAGGTAAGTAGCATGGAGAAAAAGCAGGGAAAGAGCTTGGGGAACGTGGTGAAGCAATTTTAGGCACCGTGGCCAGGAAGGACCTGTTATCATCTTTGCTCAGTTTTCTTTTCTTGATATGTAAGAGCTTTTTGCTTGGACAGTAATGTCACATATATATGTAAGTAACTTTTTTTCTTCTTGGCCGCACCACGTGGCATGCGGGATCTTAGTTCCACGATCAGGGCTCGAACCCGTGTCCCCTGCATTGAGAGCGTGGAGTCTTAACCATTGGACCGCCAGGCAAGTCCTGTATAGTTTTATTTTTGTTTTAACTGTTTAATTCATTTAGAATTCCTATATGCATATGGTTGAGGCTTAGATCTATTTAATTCTTCTCAAATGGCTGGTCAATCATCTCATCACAACCCATCCTATCTCTAATCATTTAATTCCAAACTAGTTTTTTTTTTTTTTCTTTTGGCCACGCAGCACGTGGGATAATTAGTTCCCCGACCAGGGATCGAAGCCACGCCCCCTGCATTGGAAGTGCGGAATCTTAACCACTGGACTGCCAGGGAAGTCCCTCTAATCATTTAAAATAACCATCTTTCTTATACAACAAATTTCTACATTTACATGGGTTTGTTTCTGGATTGTTATGTGCTGCTGATCTATTTCTATTCCTAACCAGTACATTATTGTTTTATTTACTACAGCTTTATAATGTGTTTCTAATGTCTGACAGGGCAAATCCTCATTTTTTCCCTCAAATTTTCATGATTAGTCTTAAAAATTGATTCTCTCAGATAAACTTTGTTACCGAATTTTCAGTTTCTAAAACAATGCAGTTAAAATCCTAATTGAAACGGCCTTCCATTTCCACGGTGAACTGGGGAGGACTGACAGTGCTGAGCGATTGACCCCTCCCTTCCAGGAACATGGCTTGACTCCTCATTCACTCAGAGCTTGTGTCTGCCCTTCACTAAAGTTTTATAATTGGTTTTCAAAAGAGTCTTGACAATTTCTTATTAAATATATTCCTGGGCACTTTTTAAAAATTTAGGATCATTATGAATAGGACTTCAGCTTCTTAGAATAGCATATACACCTCTGTGGAAAAGGTGGAGTCTAAAGTGATAACACAAAAAGTACATATGTTCATCAAAAGGTATGTACTCATAGTAGTAGGACAATAATATTACAGAGTAATTTGTAATATCCCCAGACTGGAAGCTACCCAAATGGCTATCATAGAATGGATATATTCAAACAATGGAATACCATACAGTTGTGAGAACAAATATATAACCATGATGTCTGAACAATATGGATGACTCTCCATATGGATGAACAATATAGATGAGCAAATAAGACACAAAGGAACATGATTATATTTAGATAAAATACAAAACTGGCAAACCTAGGGAGTTCCCTGGTGGCCTAGTGGTTAGGATTCCGGCTTTCACTGATTCCAGGTTCAATATCTGGTCGGGGAACTGAGATCCCGCAAGCCATGTGGCATGGCCAAAAAACAAACAAAAAAACCCACAAAAAACCAGGCAGACCTAATCTGTGCTTTAGAAGTCAGGAAAATAGTCACGTTGGGAGGTGGAAGCCTGAGGGGCTTCCAGGATGCCAGAGATGTTCTGTTTTTTTGATCTGATGTGTTGGTTACACAAAGGTGTTCAGTTGGTGAAAGTTAACCAACACTCATACGTATGTTTCTGATTTTGTATTATACTTCAATTTAAAAGTTAATGATAACAGTAATACAAGAAGAGAGAAAACACTGGGCCCTAGAATGAATGCCACACTTTCTTAGCTCCTGCTACCTTCCACTCACCTTTCCCAAAAGCTCTTCAAACTCTGGAGACCATTCCTGCATCAGCATGTCAATATCGGGCATAGGCCTACAAGTAAACGTGAATAGAGAACATGGGCAGGTATCAGCAATCTCTGCGTCCGGATATTCTAGACTGAAGGGAGATTCTCAGTCTGGCACATTAGGATTTCAGGAGAACATAGACTGGGTGGGCCAAACTCACCCAGGACCTGGGGTTTGGAGAAGCTGGCTAAGTAATAATACCAGATAAATCATAATCTTTATGTCCACACTCTTAGCCAGTAGCAGCCAGGATCCGTAGATCCTCAGGTTGATATATCTCAAATATGTCCCAGCCTTGGGACCCCCTTCTCAGAAGCAATGGCTTCACAGGTGGTGAAAGTTACCATGGGTTACTACAGTGAAGAATGTACTATTTCTTACCTGGTGTAGTGCACAGTCGCAGGGGGCTTGGAGCGGTGTAATTCAGAGATGCTCTCTATCCATGTGTCAATGGCTTTGGGATTCTTTTCTGCATCTTCCAGGCTCTTTACTTTCATATGTTGCTAGAAAAATAAGGGGAAAGCCTGGCTGATGGCACTGAAGGATGTTCTTTTGTTTGTTTTTCTAGAATTTTTTTAAAAATAAATTTATTTATTTTTGGCTCTGTTGGGTCTTTGTTGCTGTGCGTGGGCTTTCTCTAGTTGGGGCAAGTGGAGGCTACTCTTTTGTTGCGGTGCACAGGTTTCTCATTGCGTTGGCTTCTCTTGTTGCAGAGCATGGGCTCTAGGCACGCGGGCTTTAGTAGTTGTGGCACACGGGCTCAGCAGTCGTGGCTCACGTGTTCTAGAGGACAGGCTCAGTAGTTGTGGCACACGGGCTTAGTTGCTCCGCGGCATCTGGGATCTTCCCGGACCAGGGCTTGAGCCTGTGTCCCCTGCATTGGCAGGCGGATTCTTAACCACTGCGCCACCAGGGAAGCCCCTGAAGGATGTTTTTTCTGTTGTTGTTTTTTTTTTTGCAGTACGCGGGCCCCTCACTATTGTGGCCTCTCCCGTTGCGGAGCACAGGCTCCGGATGTGTAGGCTCCGGATGCGCAGGCTCAGCGGCCATGGCTCACGGGCCCAGCCGCTCCGCGGCATGTGGGATCTTCCCAGACCGGGGCACGAACCCGTGTCCCCTGCATCGGCAGGCGGACTCTCAACCACTGCGCCACCAGGGAAGTCCTGAAGGATGTTTTTACTCTTGTTTTTACAGAGTGCCTCATCATATGCTGCTATTTCGTATTCAAGGTAGCTGCTGAAAAGGGAAGCCTGCCAGGAGCCAAATGAAGATTATAGGAAACCTGATAAAATCTTCTGGAGCCAGGGGAAGGGGGCAGGTCAATAGGACAGGAATGACCACAATAAGATACCATTTCACACCTACTAGGATGGCTAGAATAAAAAAGACAGACAATACCAAGTGTTGGCGAGGATGTGGAAAAACTGGAACTCTTAATTCATTGCTGGTGGGATTGTAAAATGATTCAGCCACTCTGGAAAACAGTTTGGCAGTTCCTCAAAATATTAAACAGTTTCCATATGGCTCAGCAACCCCACTGCTACCTATATACGCAAGACAACAATATATGTGCATGCAACAACTTGTATACGTTCATAGATGCAGAATTAATAGAAATAGAAACAACTGGTAAATGGATAGACAAAATATGGTATGTCCATACAATGGAATATTACTCAGCCATAAAAAAGGAATGAAGTAGTGACCAGGGTTTAAGAGCAGGGGAAATGAGGAGAGGAGTGACTACTAATGGGCATGGGGTTTCTCTTTGTTTTGTTTAGGTTTTTGGCCCCACCTCACAGCTTGTGGGATCTTAGTTCCCCCACCAGGGATTGAACCCGGGCTCACCACTGTGAAAGTGCTAAGTCCTAACCACTGGACCACCAGGGAATTCCCAAGGGGGTTCTTTTTGGAATAATGAAAATGTTCTTAAATAGTGGTGATGGTTGTACAGCTCTGTGAATATACTAAAAGTCACTGAATTGTACAAGTTAAAAGGGTGAATTTCATGGTAGGTAAATAATATCTTAATACAATTGTTACTGAAAAAAATAGGGCTGGTTGAAACCATAGCCATCCCTTTTAATAGGCAGTAAGTCAACTGTTCAAATACTAGCAAGGCTTCTACTCTCGGCCCCCTGGAGCTGGGGCCTGTGCTAGGCTAGTATCTTACTGTGACGTTGTGCTGTTTGGAATTCTCTGTTAACCAAAGTGAAAGCACTGTAGGGTCCGACTGCTTTGTAGAAGGCTCATCCAATACCAGTAGGCCAAGGCTGTCAGGCTTTCCATCAGGACGTGGAACCTGGTTAGGAGAAAGGTAAGAAAGCAGAGAAAAAAACATGGGAGGGATCTAAAAAGGTACACTTGCTTCCAATAAGCTGAAGAGGAAGAACTCTTCTGGTTCATCATTATTTCTAGTATTAAAAAGCATGCCTGTATATCATGCTGTACTAAAGTACTACCTAGAAAAAAATACATGATCTATAGGACCTTAGATATAAAGCTTAAGTCATGGATAACCAGGAGGCAGATACATGACAAATTTTTAACACCTAGTGAGATAATCAATTATTACCTAATAGCAATAAGTATAATTTGGAGTTGAGAGCAAGTTAAGAACTCCAGTGAAATGAAGAATATATATTAAGGTAGCTATTGGTAGTCAGGGAAATTAGTGGAACTGTTAGAGTGATAGAGGGGTCAGAAGAAACACCTAAGGAGTCAGTTTTAGGATGTTCTGACTGTACCTTTAAGAATGCATCAATATCCCCGACAGCTGGGATAAACTCAGGAATGAAAGGTTTCAGTTTGTGGTCCAGGTCAATCAACTGAGGTGTATACCTAGGAGATATTGCCACGGGAAGGTGGAAACTGTCAGAGAAACTTACTTTATTATTCAGGCTGAAAAAACCTAAGGGGAATGGCCATGTTTCAGACTAGAGGAAGGAAAGGGCAAGGCAGGGCTGGGGATTATGGTGGGAGGGCCTGGTACTCACCTACTGATGTACTGGAAGAGTTCCTTAATCTCAGCAGAAACTGGCAAATGCTCATAATCTGCAGGATCATAGGCACTGGGGAAAGGAAAATGTGGTTCAAGGTAGCCAGAGAAGAGCAGGGGTTGCTGAGCCCTGGTTCAGCCCGGGTGTTACTCTGGCCACAGGGCATATGACTCTGGACCTAGTTTCTGCTCCACCCACATCTGCGTTTTCTGAGCAGCTTGCAAGGTAACTTTAAAAGTGATTATAATTAGCTCTCAGCTATCTCTGACAATGAAGAACAGAGCTACAGAAAATCCAAAACATAATTTAAAAAAATTTTAGAAAGTAGCAGAAATTGTTTTCCCTTTTTTTTTGAATGAAGGGGATGAAGAGAAAAGATGGAATGAGATCTTAATTTCTGACATGAAAATGGTTTACCCCAAGAAAAAAAGGAATTTTTACAAAGATGTTTTTCAGTGTTATTTATAAAAGTAAAAAATTAGAAACAAAATGTCCAACACTTGAGAGATGGTTAGATATGTCAAGATGAATACCGCAGTTATTAAAAATACTTGTATTAATACATGAAACGTATACAGTAAAAAAGTAGTAGAGTACATATTAATGACTATAATTAAGTAAAATGTAATGAATTGACAAAGTATATAAGTGACTAGGAAAGTTATTTAAGGTTCTTCTGGGAAGAGTTGCTTAACAAAAAAACTAAATAGTTTATATTTCCCCAGATTATAATTTATGGAAGTAGAATCATGAAGTAAACTGGGAAGCATGAAAAGTCAGTCTGGTATTAAACATTTGCCTAATTTACTTAGTGTCTACCTTCAGGTGGATAATTCAAAGGTAACTTTTTATTTTTATTAAACTACTTCATTGAATAAAGTATGCATGCACATGATAGGAAATAAAAGGTACAAAATGTATTCAGTGGAAAGTTATGTCCCCTTCCACCCCTGTTCCCTTACCACCAAGTTCCCCTCCCAAGAGTAATCAGTATTATTAGTTCCTAGGGCAGCCTAGAGATAGCTTATGTAACATTTGTTTTATACACGTGATAGCACAGCCTAAAGACTTCTATACCTTTTTAAAATGTAACAGTGTCCCTTGGAGATTGTTCTTTACAGTGCATAGAGTGCTGCCTCATACTTTTTAATGGCTAGAAAGAATTCTACTGATTGGCTACACCAGTTAATTGTATTTTAAATGAATGGGCTTTAGAATCTACTTTGATTAAAACCTACAAGGGTGGGTCATGATTAATCTAGCACCAGAGCTGGAATATGGTGAGGAGAATTTTTACTGAAGCATCATGCAGGAACATTTTGCCTCAATACAGGGTTCCGGATGCACCTATTCTCTACCCGTCCTAAAAGGGTCTGAGCCTAAAATAGAAATGTTCCTGTGCATGCATGTTTTCCTTGCTAAATAGAAATGCTTTGGTATGTGTATAAATTTATCTTCTCTTCCCTAGAATGTGAACTCCTTGAAGTCAGAGACCATCAGTTAAACTGACTCAGCAAATCCTCATGAAATCCCTGAGCCCACAAGTGTTTCCGATAGTGCAAGTGACATCACAGGATTCGGGCAGTAGAGCCGAAAAAGAAGGAAAACTCATTACACTGGGTTTCTGAGCATCTGATAATCCTAAATAGAGGAGATCAAAAGAGCTGCTGGAATTTCACTTCTCAGTGACGTCCTCCTGTCCAGTGTTTTGAAGGAGGCGTTTTCCTCCTTGGCAAGGGGGCTTTTCTCACCCTTCAAGAGGGGCCCCATGCTCTTCATCATCATCATCGTCATCATCAGAATCAGTTTCAGATGAGTCATCATCGTCGTCATCGTCGTTTTCACTAAAGCCCCGCTGAGGAGTGGGCTGCGAGGTCTTCTTTTTCTCCTGAGATAGGGCAGGAGATAGAAAGGTCCAGGTAAGGAGAAATTTAGTGTACCTTTACCCAGTTCTCTCCTAGTGCTCTAACCAGACCCCTCCCGCCTGACACCAATTCACTGGAAAGAGAAGGAAGCACTCCCAAGAAGGGCCTCGAGAACCTTCTTCTGCTCCTCCTTAGCTACTGAGTCCCCACTTTCTATAACCATGGTCTCTTCCTCTGCTCGAGGCTTGGGTATAAATTTTATCGAATACGTATCTTTTTTACCTATTACTTAGGAGATTCTGAGAACTCTGCATAAACTTTATCCAGTCAGCTTCAACTCTAAAACTGAGGGACTTCTGAAGAAGAAAGCAACTCTAAATATAATAGTTATTTTGGGAAGAAATGGGGGAAGATGAAGTAGGGAAGACACACTTTAGGGAATCTTAATACTCACAGAGATCACAGGGAGGAAATCTAGTATTTAATTTGCAAGACTGCCCAGGGTAAGCTGCTTGTAACTATCAAAAGAAGAAAGTTCATAATCAACCCCGGGCCTGGATTCTGACCAGCAGTTCCGGAGACTGTGGGTTTTCCCTTTCCATTCAATGGGTATCTGACCTATGCATGGTTCCCCTCCCTTCCCCCGTAAGTTAAATGCAATGACTGTACATTATATCTCAAGATAAGAGACTCTTCTGTCCTTGGCATTACGACCTACCTTTCTGGGCTTCTGGTTCTAGATGCACCACCCCACCCTCAAGCTGACGAGAAGGGGTAAGGTGGTGCTTGGGCTTGCCGGGGCAGTTGGGACAGGGTCCATGTCTTTGACTTTAGGGCCTGGAGCCTGTGGCATGCCCTCACTTAGGACCTAAAGGGTGGCCAATTGGCCCCCTTTAAAAATAGGTTTTTCAAGCTTGGTTTCCACATGCCATATGGCTTACACTGAGGTTAAGAGATGATTGGTTCTAGTTTTTTGAATTATTTGATGTTTCTTTTACATTAAAGCAGCTACTGACATATAAAACTGTGACACATTACAGGACATCAGAAACTTCTTTGGGTTACATTCTCCTCTAAGCATAACACAGATTTATTATACATAGATAAAAATATATTTTAACTAATCTGTAACATGTGAGACTGATGACACAGTTGCAGAATATGCCTTATTGGTATACAATTGGTAAGAATCTCCCACAGTGTTCTTTCCTAATTCAAAATCTGCCCAAATTATTCTTGGTCACATGGGAAGCAGTCTGGCAAGGAGAGATTTTTAAGAATATCGTCAGCTCAAAGATTATTCAAAAGTGGATCCTATCTGCTGATTCTGGGTGCATATTAAATTGGAAAGATAAATGAGCCTTGAATATTGACTACATCATGATGAAAACTAGAAAAATTTAGGGTGAATATACAAAATTAGGAGGTCAATTTAGGAAAATTGTTCACTTTTCTTTTGTCTGCTTCTTCAAAGTAGTGCTTTGCAAAATCTCTGACCTATGGGAGAAGACTTTATATACCACAGACAAGATGCCAAAAAATGACTTTGTAGGTAAGATGTCAAACAGCACACTAGTCACAAAGTGGGGCTATCTTAAAACATGACCTTTTAGACTTTCTATGAAATCCGTCTCTGTTGCTACAGCTTTCTGCATTACTTCAAATATTCTCCTTCACCTGAGTTTTCAAAACGCCTGTTCTTGGAGGACGATTAAAACATAACCATTGGACCATGTGCTAAGCCTAAACACAGGGGCTGTTAGACAGTGCACGTGTGCAAATTTAAGGCGTCTTCTCATCCCACTTTCAGAAACGGTGATTCTCTTGGTTCATAGAATAACACCAAACATCTGGGCCTTAAGACTTCAAAACTAAAGTGTCTTTCACAAAATACTAGCAGTATCACAACTGTTGACAGTGAACCAATGCCACAATCAATCATTCCAAACTTTCTTCATCATAAGAATGACTTGGAGTGCTTGCTCAAAATATACATTTGCAGGCTTTTACCTTCAAGATTCTGATTAGGCAGTTCTGGGTGGGGACTGGAAATGTTTTTCTAAATTTTTTTAAAAAATTATTTATTTATTTATTGGCCATGCCACGTGGCATGTGAGATCTTAGTTCCCCGACCAGGGGATCGAACCCGTGCCCCCTGCAGTGGAAGCAGAGTTCTAACCACTGGACCACCAGGGAATTCCTATCTGTTTTTTTTTTAAATAAGTACCCCAGTTGATTATTATGACTAGAAAAGTTTGTGAAACACTGGCCTGTGTTATATGAAATTTCTCACCAAAACATCAGCTATAACAGTAAGCTTTATTGCAGAAGGAGAGTCAAAATCTTAATGCTCTTGCCTCGTGACTGTCCTCCACGAGCTCAAAGGAACCCAATCACTGGAGGTGAGTATTTAAGAAATGTTTGCTACTGAACTAGTGTCATTTCAAACTAACTACTAAAAATTCAAAGCAGAAATTTCACAAGAAGCTGTGGGTTATACTGCACCTTGTTATTTTCCTCTTCGTACTCATCACTGCTGTTGTCAGCCATAGTCTTGTTAGGAAGATGGGTGGAACGACGAAGTCCTTGGAAGAAAAGTTTTCCCTTTAGGTTATTGTTTTTTGGGGTTTCTAAAAAATATTTATTTGGTTGCGCTGTGTCTTAGTTGTGGCAGGGGGGCTCCTTAGTTGTGGCACGCAAACTCTTAGTGGCAACATGCATGTGGGATCTAGTTCCCTGACCAGGGATCGAACCCAGGCCCCCTGCATTGGGAGCATGGAGTCTTAACCACTCTGCCACCAGGGAAGTCCCTAGGTTATTGTTAAAATGATTTTCAAAGACAGATATTTTTCATTTATAATATTTTATGCTCTAACCATTTTATGAAACAGGGTTTATAAGAATATCTAGCTGAAAGACAGGAAACTGAATTCTAGTCATGGCTCTGTCAATTCAATTTGAGATATACTTACTAAGTATTACTATGCTTAAGGCATTAGGTTAGACATTATACTAACTGATTATCTGCCATTACATAAATAGCATAAAATCTGCCCTTAGTTTACATATGGTGAAATGAGGTTAGTAATTAGTTAGTAATTAGTAAAGCAAAAGGAGTGCTGGATTTATAGTCAGAAGACTGGGTTTATAGGACAACTCTATCAGGTGGACAAAATGACTTAACCTCTCTGAGTCTCAGTATTCCCACTTCTAAATGGGGTCAGTAATATTTCTCAGTCAGGATTGTTGTAAGGATCAATTGAAAACAATTTTATGTGGAAGGAAATGACCTACTTCCTGGCAAATAGTAGTCACAAATATGAATCTGAATCACTGTCTATAAGATAAAAGCAATAAAATATTCTGAACAATTAAAAGCATAACCAGATGTAAGATATTATTAACTGGCATGAAAACATGTTCAATGATTTCTAAGTCAAGTGAATGCCCACTAAACACCATTTTTCTCCTTTTAAATTGCCTAAACTGAAAGCAAATTATAATGTCCACGGCTGGCAAGATTATAAATGTGCTCAAGTCAAAAACCTGGGTGTCAGGGGACTCCCCTGGTGGTCCAATGGGGAAAACTCCGAGCTCCCAGTACACAGGGCTCCAGTTCAACGCCCGGTCAGGGAACTAGATCCCGCATGCTGCAACTAAGAAGCCTGCGTGCAGCAGCTAAAAGTTCACATGCTGCAACTAAGACCCAGCACAGCCCAAACAAATAAATAAATAAATATTAAAAAACCAAAAAAACCTGGGTGTCAGGTAACTAACAAGGACCTACTATATAGCACAGGGAACTATACTCAGTATTTTCTAATAACCTATAAGGGAAAAGAATCTGAAAAAGAATATATGAATAAATAAATATAACTGAATTACTGTGCAATACATCTGAAAGTAACACAACATTGTAAATCAACTATACTTCAATAAATAAATATGTATGACGGGCATTAAAAAATTAAAAATTAATTAAAAATTTAAAACAAAAAAATAAGTAGGTCAATGACCTGGTTAAAAAAAAAAAAACACCTGTGCGTCTAGGTATACATACACCAAAAGACTGAAAGCAGGGACTCAAACAGATACTTGTACACCAATGTTCATAGCAGCATATTCACAATTGCCAAAAACACCCAAGTGTCCATCGACAGACAAATGGATAAACAAAATGTGGTTATACAAACAATGGAATATTATTCAGCCATAAAAAGGAAGGAAATTCTAACACATGCTACAGCATGAATGAACCTTGAAAACATTAAGCTACGTGAAATAAGCCAGACAGGAAAGGACAAACACTGTATGATTCTGCTTATGCAGTACCTACAATAGGTAAATTCATAGAGGCAAGGCAGAATAGAGGTTACCAGCAGCTGGGGGGCGGGGGGGAGGGGAGGGGAATGGAGAGTTATTGTTTAATAATAACTGTTCAGGATGATGAAAAAGTTCTGGAAATAGTAGAGATACTTACGCAACAACACGAATGTACTTAATGCTACTGAATTGTACACTTCGACATGGTTAAAATGGTAAATTTTATATTAGGCAAGTTTACCACAATAAACAAACAACCCTGGATGTCATCCTTGATTCCTAACTCAAGAGCTAAATCCAATCCATCAGCAAGTCTCAGTGATTCTACTACAACAATACCTCTAGCGTTTGCCAACTCTCTCTATTCTCAACTTCCTCCCCACATCCAAGCCACTGTCACACCTCAACTCAGCATGGCGACAGTCCTTCTAACTGGCTCCTTGCTTTCACCTTTGCACCCTTCAATCCATGCCATGCATAACAGCAGTATGGCTTCTAAAGCCCTGCTTGTTATACCTCCTGACTACCTCTGAGGTTACTCTCTCCTACCATATGCTGGTCTCTTTCAAGTCCTCAAAGTAACCCAAGTTCTTTCTGGCCTCAGGTCCTTTTCACATTTCACTAGGGCCTCCCTCTTCCTGGCCTACTTTTCCTCTGTGTCTAAATCCTCCTCACCTTTCAGTTTCAACCATCACCTCCTTAGGTCTTCCCTGACCCCTCCATCAAAAGTAGATCCCACTCCTCACCAGTATTCTCCATAACATCAAACTCTTTGCTTCCCATCAATGCACTTAACACATTTGTAATTGTGTTTCTTTATTCATTTGGCATCTGTCTCCCATAATTACAGGCATCAGGATGGCAGGGTCAGTGTCTCTTTTAATACTGTATACCTGGGAATTCCCTGGCGGTCCAGTGGTTAGGACTCTGAGCTCTCCCTGCCGAAGACCTGGGTTCAATCCCTGGTCGGGAAACTCAAATCCCACAAGCCACGCGGCATGGCCAAAACAAAGAAACAAACAAAAAACTGTATACGTAGTGCCAAGCATAAGGCTGACAGATAATAGGCATTCAAAAAATGTTTGTTGAACAAATGATGGTGTCAAGTCCTCTAAAAATATTCTGTTGAGGTTTCAATTGGAATTGCAGGTTAAGGATAGGTAACTGAAGCATCTTCAGAACTGAGCAAAAGAGTTTTGATAAATTAAACAAACATGAACCCCCGGCAGACTGTGGGCAGAACAGTATCATGAAGTAAATGGCGATGGGGAACACTGGTTAGGTTGATGGAAGATCCTGCAATCTGGGTGGCTGTGTTTTCTCCCCCCTTAACTATTTGGAAAACAGAAGCAATGGCAAGTAACTTGACTCTGAAAGCCAACATCTGCTAATAGAAAATAGAAAATTCTTGGGGACAATCATGAATCCATCCTGCAACCCTCAAGGCGGTACCTACCAGGGTCAAACGTATTCTCCATGTGGTAATAGACAATTGTTTTGTTTCTGTTTCTAAGAAAGTACGGCTAAGTTCTAAGCTACATGCCATTCTAAGCTACATGTCATTCATGTGAGATAAACAGTTTTGATTCTCATGGTTTATTTGGAGATTTTTTTTTTTTTTTTACAAATTTTGGTTTGTTTTTAGTAACCGCTGACTTACAATTGCAAAACAAACAAAACAAAGAGAAAAACAAAAAACAACCATTTCTTTCTTTCCTCTTCATGCCTCTCTTACCTTTGTGTCTTGTGGTTGGAGCATAAATACTCGCAACATCTTCAGGGTTGTTAATCTCTAGACGCTCATCATATGTCTGGTTTTCAACGGTCTTGGTCTAAGCAAAAGGAAATATGAACAGAGCTCCTATCACGGGACATTAAGCACTCTGTGGGGAGGTGGATTCCAAACCAGCATTGGTTCCTCTTCCTTACCCAAGACACCAGTTTTACCTGAAACCTTCACCATACCCCCCCCATTCAAACTTTCCTTAAGGCTTCTTGGCCCCAGGTCAAGCAGTTAAGTCATTCTGCTGCAGCCCTTATTTAGGAACTGCTGGCAGGCTGGCTGAGGAACGAGGGAATCGTGGAGAGAAACGACAGCCAACTTCTGAAGCAGCTCCCCAAAGCTGTAAGATACCCGCGCAAGGGCAAAACAGTATTTGTCTGTAGATAATGGCTGTCTCCTCCGGTTCGATCAGTTTCGCAAGGCGGCCGGAGCTTCTCAGGGGAGGCTGTAGAGGCTCTAGAAAGAGTTCTGTCTCTGGGGTTACCTGGGAGGGAGGGGCGTTCCCCGAAGACAGGGTAAACTCCAGCCTCTTGGTCCCACCCAATAATCCCGAAAGCATCACCCTCACCCCCACCACACCACCCCCGTCTTGTATGTCGGATCCCACTTAAGTTTCTTGGGGAGTAAAGGAAGCAGGATGGTTGGTGATGGCGTGAAGGAAGGAGGGAAAGAACAGTTGTCAAGAAGATGGGAAGAGGTGGAGGGGAGATGGGGAGAGGGAAGGGGAGTCCTTTCTATTCCTCTACGGTGGGAGAAAGAGAGATAGATCTCTTTCTGCTAGGGTGAGTACGAATTACCTGTAGCCCCTCTGAATCCGTCTCCTCTGTGGAAAGAACCCCAGCCTAGGGCTGGGGTCTCACTCCAATCTCAGGCCAGGCCACTTCTACTTGGAAGAGGGGAGATGGGGAGAGGGAAGGGGAGTCCTTTCTATTCCTCTACGGTGGGAGAAAGAGAGATCTCTTTCTGCTAGGGTGAGTACGAATTACCTGTAGCCCCTCTGAATCCGTCTCCTCTGTGGAAAGAACCCCAGCCTAGGGCTGGGGTCTCACTCCAATCTCAGGCCAGGCCACTTCTACTTGGAAGAGGGGAGATGGGGAGAGGGAAGGGGAGTCCTTTCTATTCCTCTACGGTGGGAGAAAGAGAGATCTCTTTCTGCTAGGGTGAGTACGAATTACCTGTAGCCCCTCTGAATCCGTCTCCTCTGTGGAAAGAACCCCAGCCTAGGGCTGGGGTCTCACTCCAATCTCAGGCCAGGCCACTTCTACTTGGAAGAAGGCCAAGGGCTTCTACTCGGAGCAACCGGCCTGTTGTCAGTCGCTAAGCAAAAAAAAAAAAAAAAAAAAAAGGAGAGAAAGAAAAAATCGCGATACTTTCTTTCACTCTCGTGAGACCTTCTCCACTCGCGCGTTAAGTCTCTTCCAGCATTGAAGGATCCAGGGAGGATCTAGAGGGCCTCGGATCCTGTTTGTCTAGGGTTTCAATAAATTTGTCTGTGGCGGCATCTAGCGGCCGGGGGCGGCAAAGCTGACGGATGAATTTCGGTTCGCATAGAGTTAGCCTTCCAATCCAGAAATATGGTGTGCCTGTCTCCTCCAGGACAAGGAGCACTGGGTATGCAATTCCTACTAAGTCAGTCCAATCAGACTTTAGGCAAACTCGGAAGTTTAGCTAAATTCCCAGGACACTTTGTACGACCTTTTATAGTATTTATATTACATTATAGTCCTTCCCCTCCACTGTGTCTCATTGCATGGGACATAACTTATAGTACTATCAAATTATTCATTATCTGAGATTCAGGTTTAACCCATTCTCCTGAATTTTTTAAAAACATCTTTATTGGAGTATAGCTGCTTTACAATGGTGTGTTAATTTCTGCTTTATAACAAAGTGAATCAGCTATACATATATCCCCCATATCTCCTCACTCTTGAGTCTCCCTCCCACCCTCCCTATCCCACCCCTCTAGGTGGTCACAAAGCACCGAGCTGATCTCCCTGTGCTATGTGGTTGCTTCCTTCTCCTGCGTTTTTTTTTTTTTTGCGGTACGCGGGCCCCTCACCACTGTGGCCTCTACCATTGCGGAGCACAGGCTCCGGACGCCCAGGCTCAGCGGCCATGGCTCACGGGCCCAGCCGCTCTGTGGCATGTGGGATCTTCCCGGACCGGGGCACGAACCCGTGTCCCCTGCATCGGCAGGCGGACTCTCAACCACTGCGCCACCAGGGAAGCCCTCTCCTGCATTTTTATTTGCTTAAGAAGACTGTGGGCTTCTTTAGGGCAGGGTCTGTGTCTAATTAGTTTTTAAGCTTTTCACAGATCAGTGCATTGCATAAATCAGGCACTTTCAAAATGCTCATTGTGTGGATGAATGAAGGAATGAATGAATGAAGATATAAGGAACAAATATTTCAAAACTACAGACATACTTAATTTGGGGAGTCAGAGGGAGAGAAACAAAAGAATTTTGGAAATTTGATCATGAAAACCTGCCAGAGGAAAGCGAAAATTGGCTTTAAAAAGGGAAATCAGAGACACCTCTTCTGAGACACTTCTGGTTAAAAGGGAAATGCAAAACGTTAAGAAATATTTTGTCATGTTATTGCTAACAATAATGGATATGTATTGTTGAGCATTTAGTATGTAGGAGCACTTAGAGTAGATAATCTTATTTATTAATATGTAATCTAACTTCGTAACTTTATGAGATAGATGTTACTGCCAATATACAGATTAGGTAATTGAGGTTTAGGAGAGTTAAAGTAACTCGCCTAAAGTCACCCAGGCAGTAAGTGCAGAAAATGGGAGTCACACACAGGTCAGTCTAATTCCCAAGTCTCTGCTTTTAACCACTGTGACATGCTGCCTCTAAGGTACTCCTCACGAAGCATGCTTGCAGAGGTGCTTTTCTTCTGCAGTTTAATTCAGCTAATTTCATATTTCCAAAGAATCAGTATCAGTTGGTCCTTGCTGAACTTTGGTGATCCATATTGAAGGCCCCTGGAAGTTGCCATAATAAAGCAATAATTCCAGACAGAATTTTTACTTTTTTAAATTAAGAATTTTTTCATTTTTTTAGACTCACAGACATAGAGAACAGACTTGTGGTTGCCAAGGGGGAGGAGGGTAGAGGAGGGATGGATTGGGAGTTTGGGATTAGCAGATGCAAACTATTATATATAGAATGAAGAAACAACAAGGTCCTACTTACAGCACAGGGAACTATATTCAATATCTTGTAATAAACCACAATAGAAAAGAATATGAAAAAGAATATATAATATATATATATATACACGTATATATATATAACTGAATCACTTTGTTGTACACCAGAAACTAACACAACATTGTATGTCAACTATACTTCAATAAAATAAATTTTAAAAATAATTTGTTCGGGGGTTCCCTGGTGGCACAGTGGTTGAGAGTCCGCCTACCGATGCAGGGGACACGGGTTCGTGCCCCGGTCCGGGAAGATCCCACATGCCACAGAGCGGCTGGGCCCGTGAGCCATGGCCGCTGAGCCTGGGCGTCCGGAGCCTGTGCTCCGCAATGGTAGAGGCCACAGTGGTGAGGGGCCCGCGTACCGCAAAAAAAAAAAAAAAAAAAAAAAAAATTTGTTCATCTTTTTAAAAAATGTGTGTTTTTAATAACAAAAATAAACAATACGGTTTGATATATATCTTTCCAGACATGTGAAGTTTAAAAGTTTTCGATGGTGGGTTTAATTTTTTTCATCTGTTATTGTTTTGGGGACTTCATTTAATACCGGTTAAATCTTGATTCCTTTTATCTAAAGTGTATAGAGTTTTTAAGAAAATGATTCTTTGAATATGGTCTTCCTCAGTATGTACTTTTGTGTTTATTCATATTTATGAAGGGATACTTTGGGGAAAATAACAATTCTAATTCAACCCTTTGCTTAAGTCCTTAATCTTTTTAAACTACAAAGGTACTTAGTAGTTCTTATCTTCCTGCACAGTTTTTTAATGTTAAAAAATTGGGTACGTGTAAAGGAAAATATCCTATTACAATAGAAAAATCGAAAATTGCTGATTGGTAACCTTCCTATGCAAATTAAATTGTCCCAATTGGCATAAAAATCTCTGGGCATCTATCAGGATACAAACATCTAAGCTCTTTATGGGCCTTTGATTTATTAATACTATAATTTCTAATTTATACCCATTTTAAACAAAGTTTTAAAGAAAAGATATTTGGTCTTTGTTTCTTTTCTTTTTAAAATAGAAAAAAAAAGTTTTCGAGCTTTGTAAAGATTCTACTAGAAAGCCATTGGAAATGGAATTGAAATGAGTAAGAGAGAGAATTCTATAATGCAGTGCTCAAGGGTACAGGTTGTGAAGTTGAGCAGCCTTTGTTTGAATCCTAGCTTTGCTACTTTCTAGCCCTGACACCTGTGGTAAAATGGTTTTCCTCTCTGTACCTTGGTTTCCCCACCTGCAAAAGGGAGGTATTAATGGTACTTAGAGAATTCTTGTGAGGATTAAGTAAAATAATCTGGGGAACTTCCCTGGTGGCGCAGTGGATAAGACTCTGTGCTCCCAATGCAGGGGGCCTGGCTTCGACCCCTGGTCAGGGAACTAGATCCCACATGCCTGTTGCAACTAAGACCCTGTGCAACCAAAAAAAAAAAAAAGTAAAATAATCTGTGTGAAGAATTTGAAGTAAGGCCTGGTACATTGTAAGTGTTCAATAAACATTAAGGAGTACACAGGAGATATAGAGAGGCAGTGTGACATAATGAGAAAAGCTGAGTTTACATCTTGGCTTTACCACTTGCTGGCTGTATGAATTTGGGCAAATGCTTAACTTTTTTGATCCTCAGTGTCCTTATCTGAATTGTTGTGTATAAGGATTAGAGATAATACGTGTAAAGTACCTGACATAAAATAAACACTAAATAAAAGATTGCTGTTTATCCATTATTGCAGCAATAATGGATAAACAGTTGAGCCACTAACATGGCATAAAATAATGTGGGGAAGAACTGCTGAATCACTTATAATCTGAAAAGTCTGACGTTTGGCATGGAAGACTACCCATACAATCAGAAGACCAGATTTGAATCTTGTTTCCATTATAGAACTAGAAGTTTGGGTACATTTCTTAAACTTGTCATCATTTTCTTCATTTACAAAATGGACATAAGCACAGTAACTGCCCTGCTTCCTACACAGTTTTTTGGAAAAAAGATATAATTTACCATAAAAAGCTACCCTTTTAAAGTGTACAATTCAGTGGTTTTTAGTATTTCACGAGGTTGTGTAACCACCACTTCTATCTAATTCCAGAACATTTTCATCACTCCAAAAACCAAAACTCATTCCTTATTTCTCCCCTCCCCCAGTCCCTTGCAGCCCTACTTCTTGTCTCAATGGATTTGTCTACTCCAGATGTTTCATATAAATGGAGTCATACAAAGTGTGGTCTTCTGTGACCAGCATTTTTCACTTAACATAATATTTTCAAGGTTCATCCATGTTGTATCATATATCAATACTTTATTCCTTTTTGTGACTAATAGTTCATTATGTAGATATACTACATTTTGTTATGGACACTTGGAATGTTTCCATTTTTTGGCCATTATGAATAATGCTTGTATGAACATTAGTGTACAAATCTCTGTGTGAATGTATGCTTTTAATTCTCTTGCGTATACACCTAGGAGTGGAATTGCTGGGTCACATGGTAACTCCATGTTTAACTCTTTGAGGAACTGCCAAACTGCTTCCCAAAGCAGCTGCACTAGTTCACGATCCCACCAACAGTGTATGAGGGTTCTAATTTCTCCACATTCTCATCAACACTTATTATTACAGCCATCCTAGTGGGTATGAAGCAGGGTTTTGATTTGCAGTTCCCTAAGGATTAAAGATGTTGAGCATATTTTTATGTGCTTATTATTCATTTGTATATCTTCTTTAGAGAATGGCTATTTTGGCCATTTTAAAATTGGATTTTTTGTCTTTCCATTGTTGAATTTTAAGAGTTCTTTATATATTCTGGCTACTAGTCCCTTATGAACAACAGTTATTTTGTATATCAAATAATAGAGTGGCTGTGAGAACTTTATAAACTGCAAGAGACGTCGCAAATTAAACGAAGGCACTGACGAACAGGGAAAGTACAGAAGCCACCGGTTCCACGCTGGTGGTCGAGTCCGGTGGCCTGCCAGACACAGCCAGCGTCTCAGCCTGCGCGCACAGTCTTCCCACCCCACGGCGCCCCGCCCCCCGCCCTTTGACCCGTGCCGTTTCCGGTTGGAGACGTGGCTCGAGGCCGCCATCTTGGCAAGAGGCGAAGCGCCCGGTGCTCCTGTCAGGGGGGCAGTAGGTCCGGAGCGGCCGGTGCTCCCCTTCCCCCGACCCCAGCCCTAGCTGCAGTGGCGCCGGAGCTCGGGTGCGACCCACCACCGCCGTCGCCATGGTAAGACCCGGGCCGGGCCCAACTCCCGGGTCCCGGCCTTGCTCGACCGCTCTCCCTGCTGCCGGCCTGTGCTGGGGCCAGAGGAGCCCCGCCCCGAGGGCCCGGAGCTGGGCGCTTCCCCCGGGCTCTGGGAGCAGGGTGGCCTTCCGCACCCTGTGCTCGACCTCCCGGGAGATCCGAGGGACCTGACTCCAGTCCCTCTGTGGTCGCGCCCACACCCCTCCCCCGCAACCAGCTGGGCACCCTCCTCTGCCGGGACCCGGGCCCGAAAACGGGCCCAGGGTTGTTGCTCTGCAAGAACCTCTTAGTGATGTCCCTTGGACCCCACGCTGTGGACGTGGGCGCTAGTGCCCAGCAGGTTCCGTGGGCACCTAGGCGCAGCAAGCTGGGCCTCTCGAGGGTTCTCTTCCTTTTGTAAAAAGTTCACCTCTCATCCCCGGTGTTCCGTAGGCCGTTGAAGTTTGAAATCTAAACCCATTAGCGTTCAGGACTTTTTCTTTAGTTTGTTTGAAAAGGACAAATAGAGGAAAGTTCGAAAGGAGGCATAGAACAGGAAGGAATAACTTCTGACACTAATTTGTCCCTAATTTGTAGGACCCAAGTGTCCCAGAAACCTGCCTCCTACTTCTGTAGATCTTAGGTGGGTCCATTTGTCAGTGTGATTGAGTGTACACTGTGTATAAGAGCATTGGGAAAATGTGAGCCGAGTTATCGATATCACAGGCTTTCTGCCTTCAGGGAGCTTGTCGTTCTGGTGAAGTGAAATGTGAATGTGGCATATTGTAATCAGATATCTCACAGGAGGGAGGAGGAGTTTATACTCTGGGACCTGTCACTTGCCTTCAGTTGTATTATCTTTGTGTTCTCATCTATTGTTAAAATTAACGTGGGTGCGAGATGGGACACAACAGTGCTCACTCCACTGCCTCTTTCTTTCTCACGTCGATTTGTGGATATTTATGAAGTAGGAGAAATTTTTTGGTTCCAAACAAGCTAGTAATTTTTTTAAGTGCACTTTATGCCCTTCAGTCTTTTGAAGGACAGTCTTTTTTTTAATTCTATTTTTGTCAATAGATTATTAATTTGATTTAAAGCATCTTCCTACACACTTCAGAGATGACAGTATAATTTGGTGCCAATCATTAAGTTCTGTTCACGACCTTTTTAGATGAGAACTTGGTTGGTGGGGGGGGATTCATGCTTGGGCTTTAAACCACTGAAAGGTTTTCTTCAGCTTCAGGCATATAAATTGCATCAGGTAGGTTTACCTCATCAAACTTTTATGTTGGACGTAAAATTTCCCAAAACTCCTTTCTTCGTTTCCACTAGGAGGCTTAGTATTTGGGTAGTGATTTTTAAACTACTTCCTTTATACATCCTGGATGTACCTATAGTGCATTTCAGAGTATATTGTAATATTAAAAGCAAAATTAAAGTCTTGTATTATATAAACGAAATATAGATTAATCTTTACAAAAACCTTGTTTGTTGAAAAGTTCTTGGAACCTCATACTGTTTTTTTTCCTAGTATGATTTTTAATTCATAGATAACCAGAGGGATGGTAGAGCCCTAGATGTTGAGTGGTAAATATAAAAGTATAAATTTTCCATGTTATTTGGACATGTGTGCATATACATACAGTTGTGTCATGTTTAAATATGTATGTGTTTCTGAATTACTTGGGACTTGGCATGATCCAGATACCTACAGATTTGTGTACTCTGGATAACAACTTATCTCAGTACATTCTGTAAGACATTATTAAGTATTTTTCTGTGTAATGTCTTCGGGTTCTATTCCTTTACAAAGAGATCCCTGGACAAAGAAAGGTCCAAATAGGGTAACATTTTGTAAGATTTCTTGGATCTAAAAGTTGTATCCAAACTTCTGAAAGTTGATTTTTCCTCAACATTTTATTATAAAATTTTCAAACATGTAGGAAAGTTGAAAGAGCTTTACAGTGAACACCCCATGTAACCACCAGCTAGATTCTGTAATTAACATTTCACTATTCTTGCTTTATCACGCATCTAATGATCCATTCATCCCTGTAGCCATCTTTTTTTTAAAATGCGCTTTAGGGTAAGTTGTAGATATCAGTATGTAAATGTTGATTTTTGAAAAATAAATTTCCTTTAGCTTTAGTTACTGAAGTTGGTGCAAAATGTCCTACACTACAAAGTCCTTCTAGAGAAATAAATGAACAAATGGAAAAACAAATGGCCTATGATGACTTTGTTATAAAATGAAGTACAAAAAAAGCATCTTTTGATTTGATCTTTTTTTCCAGCTTTCTGCAAATTAATGAGAACATGTTCTTATTTTCTTAACACTTGTCAGATATCATTATAGTCAGTTCTTTTTCTTAGTAAACTTATATTTGAATGAACTTGATATTAAGTCTCATGGTAGCCCTAATCTGTAAAATCTTTACTTATCTACAGAGTGCTGTTCTCTTCTTATTTACTAAGTATAGGCAATGAGTAAATTTACTGTAGTGATCACATTAAATATAAATGATCACAATATGTTCAGTTTCCAAGAGTCATTAGTTATTAGAAAGCTAGATTTGGGTTTGTATGGCTGGTCTACACATGATGGGGGCGGGGGGAGACTGAAATCCTACACAGTAATAACAGTTCCCAGTTAGGGAGTTATTATTGTTTTGGTTTTTCTTTTTTCTTTTTCTTTTTCATATACAATACAGCAGCTGCACAGCTATTGTATTCTTTATTTTTTTGATTGTTGTTTGAGAGGAGAGTGAAGAATGAAAATGATTTTCTTGAGTTTCTTTTGATTTACCATCTTATTTATTCTCCAAATAGAAGGTACACTGCAGAAACTGAGAACAATGTCCTTTTATTTATTTATTTAAAAAAAATTTTTTTTTTTTTTTGCGGTACGCGGGCCTCTCACTGTTGTGGCCTTTCCCGTTGCGGAGCACAGGCTCTGGACGCTCAGGCTCAGTGGCCATGGCTCACGGGCCTAGCCGCTCCGCGGCATGTGGGATCTTCCCGGACCGGGACACGAACCCGTGTCCCCTGCATCGGCAGGTGGACTCTCATCCACTGCGCCACCAGGGAAGCCCTGTCCTTTTATTTTTATACTCTACAGGTTTTTGTTTTAGAACAGAAACTTGTGATGAGCTTAAAACTCTCACTGAGTAACTTCAGGTTTTGGTTTTGTATGAACTCTGTATTTTATTGTAATCTTCCCCCGATTTGATTTTATCTGTAATCACTTCATGCATACAAGAAAGATGAAATGGTCCTCTATGACAGTTGTAGAAGCTGGCCTTAATATGATCATGAATTATATATATATCATCATTACAGTGAATTACGAGGAACAAAGTGACTGGCTAATTCTGGAAGTGAGGAATACTGAAGCATTTAGAGGTTCAAGGAAGTCCTTGACTTTTTTCTTTAGGGAATTATGCGTATTTATGCTGAATTACTACCTGTTATGCTTGGACCTCTATCACTAGTGAGGATGAAGGGATGATATGGCAGCTATCTGACACACATATACTATACACACACATGATTTGTTTTGGTTAGGCAGTTTGCCTTCTGGCAGCTTAATATTAATGTAAAGTATGGTTCCAAAGTATTGATAGTGGGACTTCCTTGGTGGTCCAGTGGTAAGAATCCGCCTTCCAATGCAGGGGACGTGGGTTTGATCCCTGGTCAGGGAGCTAAGATCCCACATGCCACGGGGGAACTAAGCCCATGTGCCACAACTACTGACCTCATGCGCCTCAACTAGAGAGTCTGCGTGCCACAAATTACAGAGCCCATGAGCCGTGGAACCCATGGGCCACAAGTACAGAGCCCAGGCACACTGGAGCCCGTGCCACAACTAGAGAGAGAAAACCCACATGCCACAACTAGAGAGAAGCCCGCGCACCAATAAAAAAACCAAAAAACCCAAAGTATTGATAGTTACCACTGGAGCAGTGGGTGTGAAATGGAGGTATTGCACATTTTCTGTTGCTATAAAGTTTTCAGATGCTTACACTTACAGAATCTTAAAGGTGCAAAGGCACTTTCACATAAACTAACCTCTATTTTCACATAAACTAACCTCTTTTTTAATTTATTTTTGAAATTAATTTATTAATTTATTTTTGGCTGCCTTGGGTCTTCGTTGCAGCACGCAGGCTTTCTCTAGTTGTGGTAGGCAGGGGCTACTCTTCATTGCAGTGCACGGGCTTCTCATTGCGGTGGCTTCTCTTGTTCTGGAGCGCAGGCTTTCGGGCACGCAGGCTCAGTAGTTGTGTCTTGCGGGCTGTAGAGCACAGGCTCAGTAGTTGTGGCGCACAGGCTTAGTTGCTCCACGGCATGTGGGATCTTCCCGGACCAGGGCTTGAACCTCTGTCCCCTGCGTTGGCAGGCAGATTCTTAACCGCTGCACCACCAGGGAAGTCCCTAACCTCTATTTTAGGGATATTTCAAGAAACAATTAAGTGACATCCAAGGTAACATAATTAGTGGCAGAGGCAGAACAGAAACCTAATTCTCCAGGTTTCTTTACTCAAGGAACTTTCTGATCCATGTAGTTAAAGCTGGGTAGCAGAGTGTTGTTATTTAATACAAAAACAAATGACAATATATTCAAAGCATTTTAAGTATTAGAGAAAAGTTGTCTGACAAAGTGTAACCTATTGAGAAATTTTATTTTGTTTTTTTAAACAGTCCTGAAGAGATCATCTGCATAACTTCTGGACCCTCAGTTTTTGTATCTATAAAGCGATCAAGGGCTCTTGAAAGTTTGTTTTAGGTCTAAATGCTCTTTTCCAAAAATGTAAAAAACAAGTATAATAACTGTATAGAGAATCATACTTATTCACTCTTCCCCAAAGAAAATCAGATCAAATTACAGTAGGAAAAATTAACCTACCTTTTAGTATATACTATTTTTTAATAATTGGTAAACACTTATGTGAAGGGAAGCTTAATTATTTAAAGGCATTTAAGATGAATGTTAATTTAGGGTAGGTTAAATTTATCTTGTTTCGAGCTAACCATACCTTCCAGCCATGTTAATAACTGTGTTATTAACATGGATAACAGTGAATAGAAACCTTTGTCAGCTTTGTGGATCCTGCGATTGTGGTGTCTTGAGGTTTAGAGTTATGCTTAGTGTTGGGCACTTTGGTCCTACTTTGGGAGCCTTATTCTGCTTATATCTGTATAGTGGAATGTCTCAAAGAGAGTCCCAGAGTTCTGCTTGGTACCTACTATTTTACCCTACTGTTTCTTCATCTTTACATACTCAAATTCCCTGATTCATCAAAGCATAATTTAAATGCTCTTTCTTCCATCAAGTCATCAGTGATCTTGTGAGCTAGAAGTAATTTCTTCCTCTGAATTCCTATAGTGCATTACTTAACATATTCTGCCTAGTATTACAGTTATTTATGTTTGTGTCTTATCCCTATTAGCCTGCTGCTGCCTTTTTTTTGAGTTATAATCGACATATAGCATATTACTTTCACGTGTACAACAATATCAGTAATTTGATATTTGTATGTATTGTGAAATGATCACTAAAATAAGTCCAGTTAACATTCATCACTATACATAATTACAAAAAAATTTAGTTTTTGGGGGATGCGAACTTTTGAGATCTTACTAGATTTCTTAAGAGAAGAATGCCAGTCTTACTGATTTCCTCATAGTATTCCCAGAGGGCATCTAGTGTGTGTAGTAGGTGTCCAATAAATAATTATTTAGTTAATTCTTATAGTAATACTGCTAAAATGGAGATTGCCACTGCCTAACATTAGCCTTTGACCATGCCCAATCAATAAAGCAAAGTGGGTGAATTGCCCCTCTACATTGCATACATCTTTCTGGTTCCAGGTTGCCTTTAATTTCCCTTTCATGTTGCCTTGATGTTAATTTTTACCTAAACTCTGTATGGTATGGAGGTGTTTTAAATTCCAGCTGCCTAAGAACTACCCTGAAACATACAAACATTGTTTCTAACAGGCTTATTATTATTATTAGATATGTTAGACATGGGCTTTGTATTAAATCAGCATATTTATATAGGTCTGAAGGTTTGGTCTGAGCAGTCCTTTCTCTGAGTAGACTTTTTTTTTATTTTTGCGGTACGCAGGCCTCTCACTGTTGTGGCCTCTCCCGTTGTGGAGCACAGACTCCGGGCGCGCAGGCTCAGCAGCCATGGCTCACGGGCCCAGCCGCTCCGCGGCACGTGGGACCCTCCCGGACTGGGGCACGAACCCGCATCCTCTGCATCGGCAGGCGGACTCTCAACCACTGCGCCACCAGGGAAGCCCCCTCTGAGTAGACTTTTGACTTCAAATGTTTAAATTGTGCTGTGCTTAGTATCTTTACTGTGGCTTATTCTGTTCCTTCAAAACCTCATAAAATTCTAAGGTGGGGTACCATACTTCTTAGGACTGTGGTTCTCGGCCTTTTTTTTTTTTTTAGTGAGCGCTCTATAAGTATTAAATTTATGATGTGCTCCTATTTATTAGTAATATTTCTCACTGCATAAAGTGATTCTCCATGGGTCATTTGAGAATTACTACTCTAAAGGATCTATGAATTCTCTGACATTATATGTAAAATTTTGTGGGGAGTCCATTTGCATTATTTGAGTATTAAAATACTGCCAAACCCATAAAAGTAAAAGTCCATTGCCTTGAAGTGACAAATTTTTTAATGACATGCATTTCTTGGCAAGTTTATTATTAATAATGGTGCTGTTTTACATTGTGTGTGTCTTTTACGTTTACATATTTTGTGGCATAAGTTGTATAGCTTTGGCTTACATTTTTATTACACTCATTTGATCCTCATAATAGCTTGTGAGGTAGTCAGATGATGCTCCATATTCTCAGGGAGGAAACTGAGGCTAAGAGAGGTTGAAACGTAACTTAAGTCAGACAGATAGTAAATAGAAGAACAAAAAGTAGGATCCAAATTGTCTCACTTCCAGTCATTTAATTTTCCTGGTATATTAACTTAGTTCTTCACAAATTTAGAACACTATTTCTAATTCACATAGTCTAATTCACATAGAAGGAGAAACCAATGTGAGGTGATCCCAAATATAAGGGAATTCCTCATTTACCTGATGAGAATATTAAGAAGAAAAGCTTTTCAGAATATAAAACTTTTAGGACTATAGCACAAATAGTTAAATATGTTCTTAAAGTATTTAATAATTTACTTATACATATTGTTAAAGTTACATAAATAAGATTTTTAATTGAGAAATAATTCCTTTTTTCTGTTCTTATATTCATGAAACAGTTTATCCAAATTCTTCACAAGCATCATCATCACTAGGTCTTCTTTTTGAATTACCAGTTTTTTTTTTTTTTTTTGAATTACCAGTTTTTTAGAACTTTTATACGTTGAGTTTTTTGATATTTGACACTTTTTGAATTCATATATTATATTGATACTTTTGGAAATTTTAACCCATTGGTATAACATTATGACAGTTGATTTTAAAAGAAATATTTTTGGGGAATTCCCTGGTGGTCCAGTGGTTAGGACTCCATGCTTTCATTGTCGAGGGCCTGGGTTCAATCCCTGGTTGATGAACTAAGATCCCGCAAACCTTACTTTATTTGGATGTACATGTCATACAAAGCTTTAGTGAACCAATACAGAGACATACTTGCTTATCATTCATAAGCTAAAGCAGCAACTACCTTTTTCTTTCTTTTTTTGCAGTGGTTGAAGCATGGTTTGGTTGAAACATGAACATCATATGATAAAAATTAATGTGAAATCAAATTTCTTGAGTGTATTTGGTTTTAGTCTTCAAAGAAGTCTCTAAGTCTCTTGCCTGGTGATAATTTTAGGTCAATTTCTTCTTTTTCGAGATTAAGGTATTATCATTATGTGTGTACCAAAAATTACAGGAGTCCTTGCCCTTATTTGAAGAAATCTTTCTTTATCTCACACTATTAATTTAAAGACATGGATGGGGGACAGTGTGGGGCGTATAGTCTATATATAATATCTTTATATGGTAACAGATGGTAACTAGATTATCATGGTGATCATTTTGAAATGTATAGAAATATCAAATAACTATGTTGTATACCAGAACTAACATTGTGTTGTAGGTCAGTCATACTTTAAAAATAAACAAACAAACAAACAAACAGAAAAGAGATCAGATTTGTGGTTACCAGAGGCGGGGGTGGGGGGAGGGAGAACTGGATGAAGGTAGTCAAAAAGTGCTAACTTCCAGTCATAAGATAAATAAGTACTAGGCATGCATTGAACAGTATGATAAATATAGCTAATACTGCTGTATCTTATATATGAAAGTTGTTAAGAGAGTAACGTCACAAGTTCTCATCAGAAGGAAAAAAAATTTTTTTTCTATTTCTTTTTGGCTGCACCGTGCGGCTTGCGGGATCTTAGTTCCCTGACCAGCGATCGAACCCAGGCCCTTGGCAGTGAAAGTATGGAGTCCTCTAACCACTGGACCGCCAGAGAGCTCCCTTTTTTCTATTTCTTTAATGTTGTATCTATATGAGATGATGGATGTTCACCAAACTTATGTGGTAATAATTTCATGATGTATGTAAGTCAAATCATTATGCTATACATGTTAAACTTTTACAGGGCTGTATGTCAATTACATTTCAATAAAACCAGAAGAAAAAAATGAAATTAAAGACATGGAATCACTGGGACTTTCCTGGCGGTCCAGTGGTTAAGACTTTGCCTTCCAATGCAGAAGGCGTGGGTTCAGTCCCTGGTTGGGGAACTAAGATCCCATATGCCGTGGGGTGTGGCCAAAAACTTAAAAAAAAAAAGACATGGAATCACCATGATGTACACTTAAAATATCTCACATTTTTATATGTTAATTTTACCTCAGTAAAGCTGAAATAAATAAAATTCTGTGGCCAACAACAACAAAATAGTAAAGTTAAAGACATGAGGTGGGAGATTTCCTTTGAAAAGAATGGGTCATAACCTTGTTGCATTTTTATTCTTTTTCTGGGATCCTTTACTCCCCTCAGTATATCTTCTTGCCTCATGCCTGGGTGGTAGCAGAAACCTCCCAAGCAGCTGGTGATGGTGAAAGATACATTTCTTAAGTACAAAACTGTTCATTTTTTTAAAAAAAAAAAACCAAACTATTTATTTAAAAAATTATAAATATTTTGGGGAAAGTGACTGTTTTGGGACTTTTAAGCTAGCTTGTTTGCCACTCTTGAAGTAACCAACTAATTTTATACTCTATACCTCTCTGTATGTCTGAAGTATTTTATCTTTTTAAAAGGATATAACTTACAAAACAAGATTCTTCCTTAGAGTATTTATTTATGATGTAGAACTACTTTCTATTTTTAAACTTTTTAAATCTATACAACGTAACTTTATGCTGGAATAATTAAGGTAAGTTTCAATATAGAGTTGATAGACTCAGGAACATAAAATTGTATAACTCCCTTAAATGAGCTTCTTTCTAAACTTGCAGTTGTTATTTGGGAAATAGAGCAGTTGATAGCATTATTCTTGAGATTTCACATGAGAAAATTTGCCTGATGTTCATTGGAAGCAATTCAATCAGTAAAAATACAAATCTGTTTGGTAGAGGGAAATTATTTGTTCAGGATATAGATCAAACACTTTTTCGATATAAATTGTTTTTACCTAGCTGCTTGGAAATAAGCGTGATGGTAATTACCTCCCAAATACCCTAATGACCTATCCTTGATGAATAAGGACATTGTGTTCTCCTATAATTATTATAAAACTGTTCTGTTTTGAAACTATGAGAATATTTATTCAAATTGACTAACTTGTTTTTTCTTCAAGCTGCTCACCTGTAGAGGACAGGTTTCTGTAAAGCTGAGAAGCCTGACCAGTAGGATGTTGATATTTCAGAGGTTGTATCCCAGGATTGAGGCTTCCAAAATGTGTAAATAGTCTTTTTGTTCCTTGTCCTTGTGAACTTTTGGGTTCCTGTACTGAAGAGACTATTAACACTGCACTTAATATTCTTACTACTCTGCTAATGGCATTTGGTCTTCTCTTCTTTGATGCTTTATTCATTTTGTTTAATGAAATGCCAGACTCTGAAAAAAAGACTGTTAGTCTTGATCATTGCCCAGTGTCAAAACCTGTATGAAACATTGAGTCATTTAGTTTTTCATTTTACAGATTGTTTGCATGTCTGGAGGTAAGATAGTGTGGGATGGGAAGGTTAATCAAAGAGCAGAAGATAAATTTAGACTCACTAGATTGGTTCCGTATTCTAGGTAAAAATGAAATGAAAGGTCAGGGGCCTTGTATAAATCTTCAGTCTGCCTGATCAGACCTCTCTTTTGGCTGTGGAGATCTCTATTCTCCCTAGAAAAAGTTTAAGCTCTTCTTTATGGGTCTGCCAAAGCAGAGAGCAACCCAGTTTTGAGTCACAGGGGATCCATTCATAATGTATTTGTAGACCTAGAAAAAATTATTTCTTTACTAAGTTTTTCTCTAGGTATGTTATTGAAAAACAGGAGTAATAGCTTCATTTTCCTCTACTTTAGCTTTGTTTTATGAATGACATACTATAATTAAAAGAGCAATGAAGTAGAGTTTGAAAGTCAGCATTCTAATAGTAGTCACATCACTAAATAACTGAGTGTACCATTCTACAGAAGATGTGAGGATGCTGAGAAAACACATGTAAAGAAATAATTAATTAGTACTTATTTATATGTTCCCGGCAGGTGCTGTTGGCAGCAGCAGTCTGCACAAAAGCAGGAAAGGCTATTGTTTCTCGACAGTTTGTAGAGATGACCCGAACTCGGATTGAGGGCTTGTTAGCAGCTTTTCCAAAGCTCATGAACACTGGAAAACAACACACATTTGTTGAAACAGAGAGTGTCAGATATGTTTACCAGCCTATGGAGAAACTATACATGGTACTGATCACTACCAAAAACAGCAACATCTTAGAAGATCTGGAGACCCTAAGGCTCTTCTCAAGAGTGGTAAGAGTCCTGTAATATTGGGTTACAGTTTTTGTTTTTAAATTTTTTGTGTAAAACTGTTTTTCCCCCAAAGCAGCTGATGCTTATCAGTTTGCATGTTCTATGCCCCCAGCCCTCATCCCAGCATCTTATTGCTACAGCTCCTATTCATTCAGCAGACACTTACTGGGTATCCTAGACTGTAAGTATTACAAAGGAGAATATGAGAACTGCCCTTTTGTTTACCATTTCTCTAGCAGTTACTCTAACCTGCCTTTGTGGTTCTGACACTTGTTTGGCCATATTTTTAGATAATATTCTTCAGGTAAGATTTGTTGATGTAGCCACACACATAAAAGACTTTATGCCACAGACTTGCTTAAAATACAGAGTAGCAGAAGGAGCTAATAAAGGGATTTAGGCTTATTGAAATTTGTGTATTTTAAAGGATGATAACTGGAAAACAAAACTGCTGATAAATTCTAAATCTTTCTTTTCCATTGCTCTCCATGATTAGATTCCTGAATATTGCCGAGCCTTAGAAGAGAATGAAATATCTGAGCACTGTTTTGATTTGATTTTTGCATTTGATGAAATTGTTGCCCTGGGATACCGGGAGAATGTTAACCTGGCACAGATCAGAACCTTCACAGAAATGGATTCTCATGAGGAGAAGGTGTTCAGAGCAGTCAGAGAGGTAAATAGGGTCTTCTCTGTGACAGCTGGTTTGTATATCTTTCTTTTAGGCTTCATTATCTGATTTTCCCTTTTTTATTTGCTAGTCTAGTCTGTACTCAAAGCTACATCCAAGTATGTATCTTCTTGTAGACTCAAGAACGTGAAGCCAAGGCTGAGATGCGGCGTAAAGCAAAAGAATTACAGCAGGCCCGAAGAGATGCAGAGAGACAGGGCAAAAAAGCACCAGGATTTGGGGGATTTGGAAGCTCCACAGTGTCTGGAGGTAGCACAGCTGCTATGATCACAGAGACCATCATTGAAACTGATAAACCAAAAGTGGCACCTGCACCAGCCAGGTATAATCCAGTGTATCACCCAGAATGCAATCCTAGAATGGCAGATGAAGGCTGTATGTGTGTACCTCAGAGTGATATCTGATTTTTAGGCAAACTGTAAATAACAAGTGACTTGATGAAGTAAGATATAATATTAAATTTGGCTGCATAATATGGGGATAAAGAAGAAATCTGAATGTGGTGTTTTTTCCTTTTGTGTAAAAGAGAGTTCTTTTACAAATTATAACATGATCTCAATTTCCTATGAGAGTTGCCTTATTTTGGGAGAAGAGGGGATATTTAACTGTTTAAGGAACATGTATTTTTAATCTAGTGTTCATGAATGGATTTAAGGGAGAATCTGAACTACCTGAAATTATGTGAAAAAGTTCGTTTGTACACAGGTATATTTATCTGGATAGAAGGTACAAAGTTTTCATCAGATCACACATGCTTATGAAAGTATATACCTGTGGTCTTTGGGTACTTGAAGCTTATATGGGTTTTTTTGTTTTGTTCTGGCCGTGCCCCTGTGGCATACATGATCTTAGTCCCCAACCAGGGATGAACCTGTGGCCCCTGCAGTGGAAGCACAGAGTCCTAACTACTGGACCACCAGGGAATTCCTGAAGCTTATATGCTAATTGTGACCCAGCTGTCAGTTCGAGCAGGGAATAGTCTAGTCCACTAAACACTAGGAAGCTTGTGTTTTTTCCTTGAGGTATTCACATTCCTCTTAAAGAACAGCTTCAAGGAAAGCTTCAGTGATAGAGAATTATTAATTAGTTTTTCACTTTTTAAATCATGTGTGTATTTTTGTGTGTATGTGTGTGTTCTTCCACTTAGGCCTTCAGGCCCTAGCAAGGCTTTGAAACTGGGAGCCAAAGGAAAGGAAGTAGATAACTTTGTTGACAAATTGAAATCTGAAGGTGAAACTATCATGTCCTCCAGTATGGGCAAGCGTACCTCTGAAGCAACCAAAGTGCATGCTCCACCCATTAATATGGAGAGGTAAGTAGTAACTCTTTCAGTAAGAACAGACCACATAGTGTTAAAAAAAAATTATCTCAATGCACTGTAAATTCTTTTTGTGTCTTAATTTTTCCAGATTTAAAACACTTCCTACTGTATAGCACAGAGAACTATAGTCAATATCCTGTGATAAACCATAATGGAAAAGAATATGAAAAAGAATATACATATGTATAACTGAGTCACTTTGCTGTACAGCAGTTAAGCACAACATTGTAAATCAGCTATACTTAAATAAAATTTTTTTTAAGAAAGTACATTCTAGGTATTAACATGAGGTCTTCCCCCCTCCCCCTTTAAACATGATTGGGGGCTCTCAGCCACCTGTTTTCTATTAAGTTTAGAACTTACCTTTCTATCAACTCTGTGGTGGCTAAATTAAACAAAAATAACTTTTCTTTGTGCCTAGTGTGTACTTTGTCTCTTAAAATGGAGCGGAATTAGAGGGCTACAGTTATGATTAGCACTATACTATATTTTTGCATGTCTTTTTCTAATTAATTTTTTTTAATTTTAATTTTTTTTAAAGTGGTTACTTTTTTTTAAAATTAATTAATTTATTTTTGCTGTGTTGCATCTTCGTTTCTGTGCGCGGGCTTTCTCTAGTTGTGGCAAGCGGGGGCCACTCTTCATTGCAGTGCGCGGACCTCTGACTATCGCGGCCTCTCTTGTTGCGGAGCACAGGCTCCAGACGCGCAGGCTCAGCAGTTGTGGCTCACGGGCTCAGTTGCTCCACGGCATGTGGGATCCTCCCAGACCAGGGCTCGAACCCGTGTCCCCTGCATTAGCAGGCAGATTCTCAACCACTGCGCCACCAGGGAAGCCCTTAATTTTAATTAGTTTATTTTTGGTTGCATTGGGTCTTCATTGCTGCGCGTGGGCTTCCTCTAATTGCGTCGAGCGGGGGCTACTCTTCGTTTGTGTGCACGGGCTTCTCATTGCGGAGGCTTCTCTTGTTGTGGAGCGTGAGCTCTAGGCGCCTGGGCTTCAGTATTTGTGGCACACGGGCTCAGTAATTGTGGCTTGCAGACTCTAGATCGCAGGCTCAGTAGTTGTGGCACATGGGCTTAGTTGCTCCGTGGCATGTGGGATCTTCCCGGACTAGGGCTTGAACCCGTGTCCCCTGCATTGGCAGGCGGATTCTCAACCACTGCGCCACCAGGGAAGTCCTTCTAATTAAGTTTTAAGGAGGACAAAATTTATAAATATCTTTAGTAGCAAATAATGTATTATCTTTTGCCTTTTAAGTATTTGAACCCAGTATAGAACATTTTGATTTGTCTCTTATCTTAGGACTGTGGTACTGTTTGGTAACATTTTTAAGTGGTAGTTATCAAGTTCACATATTCATGACTCAGATTTCTTGTTTTGAAGCCCAGACCTTCTACTGTTACTGATGGTTTTGAGGTCAAGTGAAAGATGAGTCTGGGAGGATACCTCTATCAGGTGTGCATAAAAGAGGAGTATGTTATATGTCTTATTCTGTATGAAATGAACAGGGTTACGTCGGGATAAGTCTCTTAAATCACTAAAGCTCCTGTGCTATTCCTAGTAGTTGCTTTGAGGGAGACAGAGGCTTGACACTATTTTAATAAGATGTTGGAGACTGTCGTGTACTAGAGAGGGCTTGAGACTCTTTTCTGAATGATGAAATACTTCTTGAGCATGGAGCAAACGCTTGTGAAGGTAAATGAGACCCTGCATTGTCTTAAGATACATTCCTCTGTGGTCTTGAGTCTCATGCCTTTGTTCCTGGGAAGTCTTAGAGGTTAGAACAAAACAAAGTAGGATGCCAGAATAGTCTTTTTAAGCCTCTGCAGTTCACCCAGCTAAAAATAGTTTTAGTAAGGAATATGGGTAGATTGTACTTAATAATTGCCCGTAGCAGTAGCACCTTTTATTTTACTTATTTTGAAAACTAGATTATACATTCATATAGTTCAAAATTCAAAAGGTTCAAAGGGTATTGAACTAAAACTTCTTCCTCCCCCCAAGCCACGCAGGTTTCTCTTTTTGGAGGCAACTAGTATTAACTAGTTTTTTGTTTTTTTTTAATTTTTAAAAAATTTTTTAAAATTTAAAATTTTTTGGCCATGCCTCATGGCATGCAGGATCTCAGCTCCCCAACCAGGGATTGAACTCGTACACCTGCGGTGGAAGTGTGGAGTCTTAACCACTTGGATGCCAGGGAAACCTCAGTATTAACTAGTTTTTGTGTGAATCTTCCAAGAGGGATAGTCTATGTATAGATGAATAAAAACATGGTACAATTTCTGTATTTCTCCTTTTTATACATTAGTGGTGGCATACTAGACACATTTCCAATTGCTTTTTTCACTTATTTCGAAGACAAGAATTTCCTTATTTGAAGCTATAGAGAAATGCAGTACCTTACCCTAGACTGGATCTTGTACTACTATAAGGGGCATTATTAGGTCAACTGACAAAATTGGCATATGAATGGTAGCTTGAAGTACTGTGTCAATGTAAATTTACGACGTTAATAACAGTACTGTGGTTATGTGAAAGAATATCCTGTTCTTACAAAATACACTCTGAAAATGTTTAGGGATAAAGGGCCATGATGTATATATATTCTGCCTGTAAATGGTTCAAGGAAAAAAGTAAAATATATTTATATAGAGAGAGTGTGCAAATGATAAAACAAATGGGATAAAATGTTAACAATAGATAAAAAGGGTATAAATGTATTTCTGTTATAATTTTAGAAATTTTTTTCAAATAAAAAGCTTTTTCAATTGTTCCTCTTTTTTTTCCTAATTGCCCAGTATTCATTTTTGTGGATATACTTTTATGTATTTAAGTAGTCCCCCTATTGACGGACATTTGTCTCTAAACTTTTGCTATTACAAACAATTCTTCAGTGAATAACTTACTACATTGTTTTGCACAGGTGAGAATTTATCTGTAGGATGAGGATTTGCTGAACCAAAGGGTGTAATGCTTTTATTTTATTTTATTTTATTTTTTAGGGATAAAGGTTGTTTTCCTTTTTTTAATTGAAGTATAGTTGATTTATAATGTTATGCTAATTTCTGCTGTACAGCAAAGTGACTCAGTTATGCATAATATATATAATATATACACATTCTCTTTAATTTTTATTTTAAATTTTATTTGTTTATTTTTGGCTGCATTGGGTCTTCATTGCTGCACGTGGGCTTTCTCTAGCTGTGGCGAGCAGGGGCTACTCTTCGTTGTGGTGTGCGGGCTTCTCATTGCAGTGGCTTCTCTTGTTGCAGAGCACGGCTCTAGGCATGCAGGCTTCAGTAGTTGTGGCATGCAGGCTCAGTAGTTGTGGCTCGCGGGCTCTAGAGTGCAGGCTCAGTAGTTGTGGTGCACGGGCTTAGTTGCTCTGCGGCATGTGGGATCTTCCCGGACCAGGGCTCGAACACGTATCCCCTGCGTTGGCAGGTGGATTCTTAACCACTGCGCCACCAGGGAAGTCCCCACATTATTTTTTAATATTCTTTTCCATTATGGTTTATCCCAGGATATTGGATATAGTTTCTTGTGCTATACAGTAGGACCTTGTTGTTTATCCATTCTAAATGTGATAGTTTATATAATGCTTTAAATTTTGATACATATGGCTGCAGCACCTTTAAATAAGTTGCTTATGGCTAATCACCATTAAACCCCGGAGAAAGAGAGTTCTGGTTTTTACCTGTCTGAGCAGATTTATCATTCTTTCTCTACAGTGTGCACATGAAGATTGAGGAAAAGATCACACTAACCTGTGGACGAGATGGAGGATTACAGAATATGGAGTTGCATGGCATGATCATGCTTAGGATCTCAGATGATAAATTTGGCCGAATTCGTCTTCATGTGGAAAATGAAGACAAGAAAGGGGTGCAGCTACAGGTGTGTAGAGGCTTTTGATAAGGGAGTATTAAGGCTTTTGTCTACCTAACACAGTCATTCTCAACTGGAGTTCCCTGTATGAACCATAGAACACAGAAGATTATTTAACTTATATAACTAGTGCCATTCTAGATGCATAGGAAAGAAGTTAATTTAAATACAGAAGATTATTTAACTTATATAACTAGTGCCATTCTAGATGCATAGGAGAGAAGTTAATTTATTACCTACAGTGGAAGCCTTGAATTGATAAATGCCTTCCCAAGCCAGTTGGGAATGACTGACAGCAGCTGTATTAGTATGGCCTTTTAATACTGGAATTGAGTGAAAGGTCATTTTGAAATCTAATAAATGACTTCATACTCACAAAGGTACAAAGAGATGCATATTTGTTACTATTATGCAAAGAGTAAATTCATTTAGGATATTGCTTGAAATATAATTTAAAAAACAAAGTTTTAAAACTTAATAGGGTGGTATTTTATTTTATTTTTAAATTTATTTATTTATTTTATTTTATTTTTGGCTGCGTTGAATCTTTGTTGCTGCACACAGGCTTTCTCTAGTTGCAGTGAGTGGGGCTATTCTTCGTTGTGGTGCACGGGGTTCTCATTGAGGTGGCTTCTCTTGTTGCAGAGCACAGGCTCTAGGTGCCTGAACTTCAGTAGTTGTGGCATGCGGGCTCAGTAGTTGTGGCTCCCGGGCTCTAGGGCGTAGGCTCAGTAGTTGTGGCGCACAGGCTTAGTTGCTCCGCGGCATGTGGGATCTTCCTGGACCGGGGCTCAAACCCGTGTCCCCTGCATTGGCAGGCGGATTCTTTTTTTTTTTTCTTGCGGTACGCGGGCGTCTCACTGTTGTGGCCTCTCCCATTGCGGAGCACAGGCTCCGGACGCGCAGGCTCAGCGGCCATGGCTCACGGGCCCAGCTGCTCCACGGCCTGTGGGATCTTCCCGGACCGGGGCTCGAACCTGTGTTCCCTGCATTGGCAGGTGGATTCCTATCTTCTGAGCCACCAGGGAGGTCCCGGCAGGCAGATTCTTAACCACTGCGCCACCAGGGAAGCCCGGGAGGTATTTTATTAAAGCAGGTTATGACACTAAGCTTACTCATTCTGCTGCTATATAAACTGCCAGTGCTTGTTTTGTTAGCTGAAGGGCAGTATCTAATGGTATATTTGAAAAGTACGTAAAATCTTAAAATGAATATGTATGTTCCACCTACCTGGCTGTGTAAGAGACTTTCTTTATATTATTACAGTTCTTGTTAACAGTTTATTTAGATGGTTGATCCTACATCTCTTGTCACGAGAACAAAGCCTTTTCAGCGAAGAAAGTGGTTTTGTCTACGTTTTATTCCACTCATAACCAGCACACAGTTGTCTTTTGGAAGTAGTGCTTATATTATTTGACAGTAGCTTTGCTGGCTCATAAAGTCTATGTAGTCTGCTATCCACAAGTTACTTCTTTTTCCTTTTTTCTCCTAATGTGACTTCTTTTAAAAAGATCAGTCCATCTTAGTTGGCCTGAGTTTGAACAACTTTTAGGCAAAATTGCAGCTAAACTTTCCACAGAGCTTTTCCCTCTTTTGTCTCTTTAGTAAAAGGCCAGGACTGCTATGTGACCCAGCCAGCTGATCAACGTCTGACCCTAGTCTTCTATTTGGCAAGCTTGGCCTCACCATCAGGCTGCTCCCTATGAAGTATTTTTGTAAAGGACTTGGTTAATGGTCTTTTAACTTTTTCAGTTACAAAGTTACTAACTTGTTACTTACAAACAAAACGGCTTAGAGTTGAAATTACTTTATTACTATTTTTTAAATGTCTTAAATCTTTAAAAGTCTTTGAAGAAGGGAAATCTTTCTTCAAAATAAAAAACAATTGGAACTTTTTAGGCACCCTGTTTTAGATGTTTAGATTATGGGCCATGTAAGACCAAAAGAAATTTATTTCCTGTCTTATAATGTCTGAACCTCAGAAGTTTTCTTTCCCTTCTCATTTCAGACCCATCCAAATGTGGATAAAAAACTTTTCACTGCAGAATCTCTAATTGGCTTGAAGAATCCAGAGAAGTCATTTCCAGTCAGTAGTGACGTTGGGGTGCTGAAGTGGAGACTACAAACCACAGAGGAGTCTTTTATTCCACTGACAAGTAAGTGCCTCTGGCCAGTCCTACTAAGCTAGACTGCACTGAGAACTAGAAATAGCCTTGGCTTGTACCTTCTTCATTGCCACAATTCTTTTTCACAAAATGACCTTTCAGAATGGACTCAGTGCTATATTTAGTGTATTTTGGTAATAAGTAGCTTAAATTTTAAACACTTTTAATTTTGAAACCATTATTTTTAGTAGTTTACACTAGGATGTTTAAGGCCTGCAGTTGTCAGTTTTGATTTGCCATCTTAACTTTCCTCCATTCTTTTTCTAATGTTCTAATATACCTGCTTTGCTTTTCTCTTCAGTTAATTGCTGGCCCTCAGAAAGTGGAAATGGTTGTGATGTCAACATAGAATATGAGCTACAAGAAGATAATTTAGAACTGAATGATGTGGTTATCACCATCCCACTCCCGTAAGTACCCCACATAATCATTTTTTCTATAGCGAGCTTATAGAACTAGTCTTTTGGAACTCCTTTTGGAGGCAGCACTTAGCTGGCTATCCATTCTAAGATATTTGTTTCTCATAAAGGTCAGTTGTGAAAGAAACCAGGTACAAAAGGCTGCATACTTACTGTATGATGCCACTTATAAGACATTCTGAAAAGGTATTACTCTTGGAACAGAAATCAATCAGAGGAGCACAAAGGAACTTTTGGAGATGATGGAAATGTTCTATGACTTGATAGTAATGGTGCTTACAGGCTACATTTGTCAATGCATTGAGCTGTACACTTTTAAAGGAGTGGATATTACTGATTTTAAAGCCAAACAAGCAAAGCTGGTTATAGTTCTAGGGCTGTGTTTTCAGATATTGGTCTTCAGATTGTTCATGTAGTAATGAAGGTTTCCAGAAGGAGGAGCCAATTCTCAGTCAGACTTTCTCTGCTTTGTTTTGCAACTCTTAAAGGAATTGAGTCTGACAGACTGAAGTTTTCTTTTTCACTTTCTTCTCTAAATTTTCAGCTAAAGATGAGATTATGTTTTCAAGGGTACTATTCTTGCTGAAACAAGATATCTACATTAGTTTCAGTAAATTTTCTAACAGCTTTATTGAGGTATAGTTGACGTGATAAACTACACGTATTTAAATTATAAAGTTTGATAAGTTTTGGCATGTATGCACCATCATCACAATTAAGATAACAAAAATATGCATCCCCCCCAGAAGTTTACTTTCTGTAAGTTTTTGATGTGTGCTTAAATGGCCTACTTTCTAGGATCATCTGGAAATACTCTCTACTTTATCTCCTCACTAGCATTTCTAGTGACTGAACTATTATTGCTTCACCATTGAATCCCTGCTTCTCTGCTCTGCCTTTCAGCACCCCCATGATTAAGTACAGGGCTTAATTATGAATACCCAGTAAGTGAATTCTTAGTGTGTCTATACTATTAAATTGCTTGGTTATTATTACAGAGAAAATGGTTCTAATTTAATCTGTAGTTGTGTTCAAATTAATTTTAATTTAATTTGAATTAAAATTAAATCTAATTTATTTGTAGTTTGATTCAGGCCTTTACATGGCCAGGTCTGGTTTTAGTCATTCTTATTTCCATTTTTTAAAATATGCTTTATTACCAGTATCCCCTTTAATGGGCTAATCATCTTATTCTTCACAGCTTGGTTATTATTTCAGAACAATAGATGGCTGCCTTGAACCATTGTGAGACTTGGGCGTTGGTGACAGGTGTGGGTTTTATTTTGTCAAGATTTATTTTACTAGACTATTTTTAGGATGCCACAAGTTTTAGGCCTCTCCATCTACCCTATAATTGTGGTTATGGTGGTTTCCTGTGTCTTAGTTCAACTTTGCAGTAGTCTCCAGAAGAGACCCTTAGACAGCATTTTACCCTATTGTCTAGAACTGATCAAATTAGAGGATCTCAGAATCAGAATTGGAACAAGGGCAAAGGGAAGAAACATACATACAACTGGGACCATAAAATTGATAGGGAAGAGTTAATTGTGTTATATCACCCTTAAAGTTTTCTTTGTCTCCCTTATTTACCCTGCCTTTAATGCAAACATTGGATGTCACTGGTGAATTAAAAGATGGTAAATTTAGAGTGTGTAGGAGTAGCTGGCACTGCCTGTCAGCCGTGTGCGGGGATGCACAGTGCGTCCTGACTAGCCCTGGTTCTCTTGCAGACTAAGGACAACTGTGTAATATCTCTTTCCCATCACGTTCACATTTTGCCCAGGGGTAATTGTGCTTTCACTTATCAAATAAAAGTTCAGTTACTGGATTACAAATCAAATAAACCCACTGGCATCAACTACAATAAGTTTTAAAACCTTCTAAAATCTTTTTTTTTTTTTTTTTTTGTGGTACGCGGGCCTCTCACTGTTGTGGCCTCTCCCGTTGCGGAGCACAGGCTCCGGACGCGCAGGCTCAGCGGCCATGGCTCACGGGCCCAGCCGCTCCGCGGCATGTGGGATCTTCCCGGACTGGAGCACGAACCCATGTCCCCTGCATCGGCAGGTGGACTCTCAACCACTGCGCCACCAGGGAAGCCCCTAAAATCTTTTAAAAACATCCTCTCAAAGGTCCAAATTCATCTCCATTCTAAATAACCACATAATGGTGTTTAAGTTCTCCCCCACTGTTACTATCAACCTGTTTTTCCCCTCATTGGCATCTATGAAGAGAGCTACACTATGTTAAACTTCCATCATGACAAGGCAGCAAACCATTAGTGCAGTATTTTTGGAAATACATCCCACTTTACACATTTGTCAGTCTCAGTCCCCTGCCAGCTCCAGATCTAGTCCATAAGTTGGAGCAGCCCAGGACTATGTTTGCCCATTACTTATGGTTGCATATATCTGTACCTACAAAAGGAATTAATGAGACCCTTGGCCAAGGTTAAGGGTCCTTGAAGTTATCAGGGAGTCTAATTTTTTCTAGGACTATATAAAAGTGGGCAGAATTTGAGGAGCATAATCAAATTTGGGGCTGGTTTTCCTTGGCATAGTTCTTCTAGCTCTGGACAGCTAACTTGACACGGATGTTTCTTGTGACAGATCTGGTGTCGGCGCACCGGTGATTGGTGAGATTGATGGCGAATATCGACATGACAGTCGACGAAATACCTTGGAGTGGTGCCTGCCAGTGATTGATGCCAAAAATAAGAGTGGCAGCCTTGAGTTCAGCATTGCTGGGCAGCCCAATGATTTCTTCCCTGTTCAAGTCTCCTTTATCTCCAAAAAAAATTACTGTAACATACAGGTACCCCTGTTTAATAGAGAACTTATATGGGGAAAGTGGTAGGACGGATACCTGATAGGCAACATGACTTCATGGTCAGAGCAGAAATCAGAAAAGCTGATGTCCCCCGTGGATTCCTTTGCTGCCTCATTGTGTAATCTTGGTCAGTTCTTCACCTGCTTTGTCTCAGTTTTCCTCTCTAGATCAAAGTAAAGAAATTGAATATGACTACATATAAAAGTACTTATGGGTTGTGCAAGACTCATATCTCTTAGTTGCCTGCTTTTTTTAATAATCTCATGTATCTTAAAATCCATTTGCCAAAACACTCAACACATGACTTAGTAATGCCTTCTATATTGTCACTTGGTTTGATCCCAAGGAATGAAAGAAAGTTTATTTGGAAGACGAAATTACTGCCAAAAAAGGTGATTCTAATACAAATAGATACCGTTTTTGTGTTCTTTTATGTCACAGCTTCCCTTCATTAATACGGATAATCGTAAGCCAATTCTGTTGTAAACCTTGTCCTTAAGGTAGGCAGGCAAAGCAGGGGAAATCTGTGAACTGTTTATTTATTTATTTATTTATTTATTTATTCATGCATTCATTCATTCATTCCGTGCCATGCACCTTGTAGGATCTTAGTTTCCTGACCAGGGATTGAACCCAGGCCCATGGCAGTGAAAGCACTGAGTGCTAACTACTGGACTGCCAGGGATTTCCCTGTGAACTGTCCTTCAGATCATTATTTTTAACTCTTTGTTCTTCCAGCGTTCAAGTTGCATTATAAGCACCGAGTTTATATTGTTATCTTCCCCTCGGACTTGTTGATTTGCTTGTCATTCTGGTTATCTTCCCAGATGTTCTCTGTCTCTCCTGAAAGTGCTTGGGAAGTTATAGTTTCATCTGTTGGATGATTCCAAAGAGCAGTTCTCCCTCCCTCCCTCCCTCCCTCCCTCCCTCTCTCCCCCTCTCCCCCTCTCCCCCTCTCCCCCTCTCCCCCTCTCCCTCCCTCCCTCCCTCCCCCCATCTCAGTTATTGGCTTAACCCCATCAGTATTGGGAGCACATTGTTGAACCCAAGACATTTTCCTGTTACTGACCATTTGAAGAACAGGACAGTATAATTGCTCTGTCAGAACCTCACTAGAAAATATGAATCAGTGGTTTAAGTTTTGTGTTGGTGCCATTACACGCACCATTGTTACAGGTAGTTCATTAAATTGGACATCTATTATTATTAATAAAGAGAAATCTCAGGACTTCCCTGGTGGTGCACTGGTTAGGACTCCGAACTCCCAACGCAGGGGGCCTGGGTTTGATCCCTGGTCGGGGAGCTATATCCCACACGCATGTCGCAACTAAGAGTTCGCATGCCACAACTAGGAGCCCGCCTGCCACAACTAAATACCCAGTGCAACCGAATAAATAAATACTAAAAAAAAAAGTAGGTTTAAATAAAAAATAAATAAAAAGAAATCTCATGAGAAGGACCCAGCCATACCTAGAAAATGAATATGATAGAACAACTTAGTGAGACTGAGAGCAAATTAAATAATGTTGAATTGTTAGAATGTTGCATTTTGGATCAAAATGTTAATCGATCATCCTGATAGAATGTCTATGACTTTCATAGGTTTTATAGGGCAGGGCCTGGGCAGTGGCCACTCATTCTGGACCTTTTACTTAATATTAATACCACTCTACATGTCATCCCAACAGTTGTCTTTTCTATCTAGAGAGCAGATTAATCATGTTGGTGGGGAAGAGTGATGCTTTGAGCTGCAGTTGTGAATTGAACTTTTTTAGTATTTCTGAGTTACTTTTAATACTGCTTTAGGGGATTTGATCTGTTCTGTACTGAGAATTTAGCCAGCACCTTAAAGACCCGCTGTCCTTCTGCTTTACCTTACTCTCTGTTTGTTTTCCTAGGTTACCAAAGTGACCCAGGTAGATGGAAACAGCCCTGTAAGGTTTTCCACAGAGACCACTTTCCTAGTGGATAAGTATGAAATTCTGTAATACCAAGAAGAGGGAACCGAAAAGGAAAATTCTCAAATTAATAAAGAAGAAGCCAACAGTGGCTGAAGAATTTTTTCCAAACCTGCAAGCCATTGGAGACCCTTTTTTTTAAATACAGTGCACGATTCTCTGAGCGCAAGGACCCTCAACTCACCCTCAGTGTTTCAGTGTCACAGAGACATTCTCTGGCAAGGAAATGACACAAACATAAAGGGAAAGGCTGCTGATTTCTTTGGCAGATTTTACTGGCCAGCAGGAAAGCAAGCTCTCCAGAGAATGCCCCCAGTTAAACACTTTGTCCCCCATCAGCTAAGTTGTTTTTTATTTTAATGCCTAAATATATTTCATACTTTGTTTTTAAAAAGTTTTCTCTGCAGAAGGTTTTAATCTTTCATACTCCTTTCCTTTACCTTCAGTTTTTTTTCTTTATATATATCCAATCCAGCACTGAGATCATCTGCATATAGGCACTGTATTTGGCACTCCGGGAACAGGTTGATCTAATCCATTCTTGATTTCTGGACTATGCAGGTGAACTGCTTGAGGGGTAGGGGGTCTAGAAGTTAAAAGATAAGGATGTCTTATCCTTTTCCTATATCTATTCATCCCTCCATTCCTTTGCCAGGCTGTTTTCCTTGCAGTCTTGTTGCTCTGGTTTAGAACACTAGTGTGAATCCCACTTGTGTCAATATTAAAGACAGCTGAGAAGCAGCTTTCAAATGGTATAGCCCCCACTTCAAGGTGTCTGGGAGGAGAATGGTCATGTCCAGTTAGGGATTTCACACCCACAGGTAATCATGTCTGCTGCTGGTGCTACCCAGCCTTCCATTCTCCATATTTTGGGTACTTCAGCTAAAACATGATAGCTAATGGTCTTTGTAATCCATTCACATTCCTGAGATTCACCACCTCCCTCTTTCTGAATGTTCTCTGTGTCATCAGTTTTTTCCTTTCTATCAGACATGAGGTTATGATTTTGGAGGCTGTAGGTTCAGTGAGTCTTTGTGCCAATCCCATTGGTCCTGAACTATCAAGGAGCCTCCCTTTTCACCACCAAGTTTTTAGCATTTCAAGATTCAGCTGATTATATTGCTGTGTAGGCATTGATATATTCCATTCTAGCCTGCCCAGCATTTTTTCAGCAGCCTTTCTGTTCCTGTGTCTGAAATCCTTCCTTTTTCTCCCCTAAGCCTTTTCTGTTTAGTGTCATCATGTAATGGTTGTTTCTCAGCCCTTGTTTCTCAGCCCCATCTCATCCATTACTTCTTCAATGGAGAAGACTACATCAGCCAGCCCAGCGTTGGCTTTTAACCCAGTATTGCACTGGGAGTTGGTGGAGTTGCTGCCAGGCTGCAGCCACAGACAGGGGGAAGAGACAGATGACAGTAGATGACTTCCTGCACTTTCAGCTGGTTGGAGAGTACGACTCCCACTCTGAACAACATCTGACCTTCCCTGCAAAGAGTGTACTGTAATTGAAGCAGAGCAGTCACACACGAATGGCCATGGATGGAATTGTTTGCCAAAGAAATTTCTGGCCTTTCCCTTTCCCTTAACTGCATCAGGGAAGAATCCTTATCTCTAGCTTGGTTTCCACATAAGGTTTTTTTGAGGAAGGGGACTGGAACAAAAAAATCTGTCATGTAGTTAAGTAGACAAGAAATCTTATTAATTCAGTTTTGTTTGAGAGTTGCTTGTCCATATGATTTTTTTAAAGTGAAGTTTAGTTTCACAAAAACTTTTTTTTCTAAAATTACTTTTGGGGTAATATTTAAAATGAGAGAAGTTTTGTAACCCTGTAAAATACATAGGGAATATAACATTCCATTGTACACAAAGAAGGCAAATTCTTTAATCAAATAAAAAGTATTATAAAATGAATGTTTTTTAGACTGTTGACTCTCATACTTTGGTGTCTTCTCTGGTGTCTTCAGAATGCTGTAACAGGATCTAAGATTAAAAATTAATGATATGTTTCTTTAAGAGGAAATAATCTCTATCTGAGAGTATTCATTGCCTTTTCTCCCTATTACAGGTATTGTGTCTTGTGTATTTTTCTACATTTGAGCATATACACATACACACGCACTCCTGACAGTGTAGCTTTTGAATTTGATGCCATTTATGGGCTTTTGATCTTAATTTTGTCAGAGCCAGTTGTAGAGTCAGAAAAATGAGGCTTCATCTTTAAAGAATAACCATAGTTGGTGATATCTTGGAGCATTCTCTTCCCCATTAGACAAACAGTGGTAAGAAGTAAGTGATGCAGGCATGAGTGATGAAGGCTTTCCTTGGAAGTTGATAACTCCCTCAGAAAAGGCTTCTTCCTTACTTTCTTTTTATTTAACTTGAAAAATTATTGAATGTCACCAAATTGTTTGGAAGGCAAATCTCTGATGAATAGTTTCTGGAATGAATAAGTTTTTATTTTAATGGTGAAAGCCAAGATTTTGAGAAATTGCAAGAGAAATTGCAAGTATCTTTAATGTTGCTGAAGTGTGGCTTGGATCTCTGAGGCTGTAACGTTAATCCAGTGAAATGAAGCACACCAAAACCACGCCACACCCTCTGACTGGCAGCTGATCCTTCCACAGCATCAAGGGGAGTTTTTGTTGGCCTCTTGTGAGGGAAACTAACAAAATAATTAGATCTGACTGGGCATTCTGTTTAATGTAGGAGGTCTGTGGTTCCTGCTCTGGGTTAATTAATTCCACACAGAGGCGGTAGGGAGGTAGGTGAGTTCCTTTTAAAAAAAAAGGTCTGTCATTCATCTACTCACAGTATCAAACCCCAAATCTATCAACCCATGCATCTCTACAGGAAACTTTGCCCTCCAATTAATTTAACGTTCACACTGGGTAGGCTCTCAGAGATTTCCAGGGTTGATAGAGAATAGCTTTTCTTAAAAGTTTATGGGACTTCCCTGGAGGTCCAGTTGTTAAGACTGCGCTTCCACTGCAGGGAGTGCACGTTTGATCCCTGGTCAGGGAACTAAGATCCTGCATGCTGCGAGGCGGGGCCAAAAAAAAAGTTTACATCTGCAGGGCTCATTGGAGGAGGAGAGGAGGAAAATAGGAGGAGTCCCCATCCTCAGGAAGATTGAAGTCGAACTGGAAGCAACGGCTGTACCTCCTTACAAAGCTTTCTTGCTAAGGTAGGTCGGGGTCAACTGCAACTAGTGATACTCAACATGGGTCTCAATGAGGGTGAGGAATAGAGCTTTGGTCTGGTAGGTTTTAGAGGAATCGCTCAAAAGGAAGCAAAAACTCAGAATTGACTCCCTTGTACTATGCACATCTCTCACTGTAACCATCCTCTCCCTTCATTCCCTCTTTTTGCCCCATTTGGTAAATATATTTGCAGCTGTAGAGCTTCTTTGAAACTCCTAGAAGATCCACAAGTAGGTTGGTTGCTGTGTATTGCTCCTGACCCAAGAGCAGACAGCATGTCTACAAGAGTCAGTTTCACATCTCGCCCTGGGGAGTTAGTGACTGATGTGGAGGCAGGCCTTTAGGAAGTTTAGACTACTTTTCCAAACTGATCTGTTGCCGCCTCTCAAACACAAGAGTCAAGCAACCAGGCGGTTTTCAGAAGCTTGGGCCACTCCCCTACCTCTACCCTCAGTGGTCAAAAAGGAAAGTTTTTTGCCTTGCTGTTCATAGGGCAGGGGTTATGTGGTTATTTAAGGCTTAGTCCAATTCTGGGAAGTTCCCATAGATGTAAATCTGAGATCAGGTTAACGGGCTTTTTGAAAAAGAAGTGTTACCAATTCTAAGCAATGAGAGAAATGGAAATAGGTCTTGTTTCCCATTCTTTTGCCCGAATGAATGCTTGTTCTTTTCAGCTCATAGGAAGGTCCTGAGCCACGGAAGGTAAATAAGACCAGTCTTCTGTCCTACCCAAATTTCCCACTCAGCTTGGACGTACCTGTGGGTGGAAGTGTGAATTGTGCAGCTTCAAAGACAAACTGAGAAGACAGCTTCTGCTCTTTTGCAGCTAGTGAAGAAAGGTTTGAACTTTTTCTTCAAGTTGGATGCAGTGAGGAGTTAACTTGGCATCACTGCTGCCACCACACCTACACTAATGATGCTGAGTTCAGGATCCAAAGAGGCCAGAAAGGTTAGCTTCCTGGGATAGGGTGTGCATCTACAGGGATTGCTTGCTGTAATGAGCAATAATCACTTCTTTCTGGGGCTGGAGGGTGTACAATTTCAGAGGACGGACAGAGCTGGGAAATGTGCCGTGGCAAAGGCAGGCTGGGTGTGGAAGTCCACTCCTGACGTTCATAGCCAAGTGCAGAAGGCCTTAAAAAATCCACTCTTCCTTCCACACCCAGCCTTTGCCCTCTCCCCCTGCTTCCACTTCGGAAAGTCTGAAGCATGCTTGGAAAGCTGTTTTCTGCTTTCTTCTCTCTTCCTCCCCCTTTCTGAGCTCCCAGCTGCTCAACCTCTTGCGTAACTGTGAGAGAGCACTGAGTTTGTTGATGGGCTCCAGATGTGGAGCGGGGTGGGGATGGTAGGTCTGAAGTCCCCTGAGTGCTCTAACTGTGGGAACATAGGGCCCCGACACAGCAGGAGCGAGGACACATTGCACAGAACCTTTATCATGGGGTCAGCTGACCGCTGGGCTGGGAGGACAGAGAGCAGTTGGGTGATGTTTCAACCCCCTGCCTCAGCATCAGCCGCCTCCGTGGCAGCCTTGATTATTCCCTGAAATTCCTCCTGACCAAGACGGTAAGGAAGAGCTGGAATTGTGAAACAGAGTTATGTGAAAAGTCTTTGCGGTACCCCAATCTGAGCCTCTTCCCTCAAACTCTGGGTCTTGGCACATAAGATACAACAAGTTTGGGGTTTGTTTCATTTTCTTTTCTTTTTTAAACAGAATAGCCTGAAAATTACTGTTGTGATCTGCCTCATAAAAAGGTGGTCAGAGTTAAAATACTTTTATGAGCCTCAAACAGTGTGAAGAAAGAAAGAATAAGAGGCTTCCACCCCCAACACCGCTCCTCCACCCCAGGCCAAATCCTGGGGCTTTCTGGTGCCCACAGCACATGCTGAAGCCTGATAGTTTGACCTCTATTAGCTAGAGCAGGTAGCTGCAGAGAGCGTCCCACCCCCTCCTGCTTCTAGTCCGGTCAGCTCCAGCCTCCAGACATGGGGGGTCCCCCTGCTAATGCTGGCCCTGTCAATGAGTGACCAAAGATTCCTGCAGTTCAACCTTCTGCTGTTCCTGGGTTAGGCAGGGAGGGTACATACTAAAGTCACTGAATCAGAGCAAGATTTGTCCATCCCAAAGAGGACAAATTATTTTCTGCTATCCTTCCCTCACTGGAATTTATGCCAGCCTTGGGGGATTTCTCCTTCCTCTCCTTCAGGGAGGAAGAGTCTCAGGGGTCCCTCCAGTGCTGGTTAAAGAGGTCCAGTCTAGCTGCGTTCAGCTCCCTAGGGCCTCCCCTGTCAGTCTCCTGGGGCGAGAGCTGGCTTTGCAAGGTAAGGATCCTCTGTCAGCTTGGATTTCGGGTGGCGAGAATGACTTTCAACCAGGCTCAGTTTCTAGGCTTCACCTTAGGTTTTCGGTGCCCCCCTCTTCTTCCTTATTAACCCCTCACTCGCTCCTACAGAGACCCAGACTGCTGTAGGATGGTGTGCTCAACAGTAAACCTACAGCTTGTCTCCCGAGTGTAATCCTGCAGGTTGTGGTGAGGGTGGAGCTACACGGGGTAAGACGATAATTCCATTCAGCTTTCCTGTGCTTTACAGTTTGCATGGCACTTTACCATGCCTCCGTATACCTATCCTTAGAAAAACCTGTGGCACCCTATATGCAGAGTTATCCACCCCATTTACAGGTCGTCATGGTGGAGGGGCTTGGAGTAGGATGAGGAGAAGGGGCAACAGAGAGTAGACCTGGATACCCTCAGCAGATATTTGGAGGTGATGAGAATATGTTGTAGGGCTGCGACCATGAAGTTCATTGGGAGCTCATGGAGGATTCAGGCACCTAAAGTGAGAAAAAAAAAAAAAGGTGGGGGGGTTGTTTAGAGAAAAACTGTCAAAAACACCCTCTCAGAAGAGCCTTAAAGCCTAGGGGTGGAGGGTGGTCTAGGAGAGTCCGAAGGGGAGGGTGAGTGGGGATAGGGGTGTGTACGTGGTGGTGGTAGTGGAGAGCCCAGCTGCAAAGAGATGAACAAAGCGGGCGCTGTGCAGGCCGGGGGTGGGGGGGAGGTGCTGCTATGGGAAAGGGTGGGTGGGGGGATCTTGGGCTCCGGTCCCACAAGGGCGTCTCCTCCGGTTGGCCTGGCGGACGGGACGGGGGACGGGGGCGGGGACTAGCGGGGGGGTGGGGTAGGGAGGCGGGACCCGCTCGCTCTCCTCCTACTCAGCGGGCTCCCAGGGAAAAGCAAGAGTGTCCTTCTGAGCCTGGGGCCGCGGCGGCCGAGCCAGGCGAAGGAACCAGTGTCCCCCTTTCCCCCCGAGGTAAGAACGCTCTCCCCCACTACGCCTGCGGGTCCTGCTAGGTGCGCGGCTGGGACTGGACAAGAGGAAGTCCCAGGGACCTGGAGGGAGCCCTCAGATCAGCTCTGGGCTGGAAGAGCCCGGAAGAAACCGGTAGGGGAGGAGGGGGTCCACAGGTGAGTGCGTGGGGGCGCGAGAGGCTTTGTGCGGAGTGGGCTCCGCTGCTTTCCCGAGAGCTGCTTGCTCCTGCCCTCCCGAGCCGCCGCCCGCGCCGCCGCCAGAGGGGGCCCTTGCGCTCTCCCCCCGGGGGGAACGCGGATCCTTGTCCCAAGACCCTCCTTCGGGCACCCAGACATCTGGGCGACACTCGCGAGGTCTCGTTCGCCTGCTCCCCACACCTCCCCTCTCTCGCCGACGGAAGGACTGAGAGCCCTGCACCAGGACCGGAGGTGTCTCCCGGGGCATCTCAGCTCCAGTCCCGGGCCGGGCCGCCTTGGCGGACAGGAAAGGGCTGCGGAGTCCGGCTTGGAAGCAGTGGTGTCCGGGAGGGACTCTTGCGTGTGTTCAGGAGATGGGTGGCACACCTGAGGCTTCCCCGGCCCTCTCCAAGACCCCGCGTCTTTAGGGGTCTGGGAGGCCAGAGGGGGGAAGCTGGGGGCAGTGAGTCTCCGCTCTTGCCACGCCCGCACGGTCCATATTCGAATCCCTTGCGGAGTTCCCTGGTGCCGGGGCTGAGCCAGGTCCTCCGGGCTCCTCCGGGATACGGAAGCGCGGGCGCCCGGGGGCGGCGGGGGGCTGGGGCAGCTGGGTGGCCGAGGCGCCCGCGGACGCTTCCGCCGAGGCGGGCAAGAGGGGAGCCTGGGCCGGGAGACCGAGCGGTCCGACGGGGGACCCAGGGCGCCGGGGCGGGGCTGCATACTGGGCTCGTTAGCTCAGCCGTCCCGGAGTCTGACTCATCGAACCGGTCACACACAAAGCCAACCTCCCCACCACGTCAGGCATCCCACGCGCAGACACACTCGGCGCCCCACCCGGCATCACCCACGCACCCTTCCCACCGCACACGCCACGCGGACAGCTGCGTCTCTCTCCGCCGTGACAAGTGTGGGACCCAGCGTACACCTAGGACTCCACACACACGCCAAGCACCCGCAGCCCTCCCAGGAAGCCCACATTCACACCTGCGGCCCCTAGCGCTCACGCCCTTCCCCGGGCCCACGCACCCCGACACACGCGGCCCCGCCGTTCACACACACCCATCACGCACTCAGTCCTCACACAGGCCGACTGTTACACACTCACCCCCCACACACACACACACAAATGCTGCACACGCGGCCCCCCTCCCGCCGCCGCCCGCGGGGAGCCGGCGGTGTCTGGGGGCCGCCCCTTTCGCCCGCCGGGCAAACAAGCGGCCCCTTCTCCCCGCCCGGCCAAAGAAAGGCCGCTTGTCCAGCGTCAGCGGCGGGCGGGGCGGCCCGGCAGGCGGCCCAACACTGCGGCCTTGTCCCACCTGGCGGCCCTGGGGAGGGCGGCGAGGGGCAGCAGGGAGCCCTCCGTGCGGAAACCCAACTCAGTCCCCCGGCCTCCCCGGCCTCGGAGAGCCGCCCTTTTCCGGCACCCCACCTCCACCCCGCACACAAGTAAAATCACACCCCCGAACTACACTCTCGCCTTGTCCCGCCGCCTCCTCCAGCCCCGGCTGCCCGCCTACGATCTCTCCCCACTCCTGGGTCCCCCGGCCTGCCCTCCGGCCCCCTCTTTTACTCCAGGGCCCCGCCTCCCACCACACCCCCGGTCTCCCCCTCCACGGCCCTGGGTACCTTCGACTGCTCCCCCGGTCCGTCACCCCCTTTCCTTGAGGACTTCTCTGTCCCCAGTCTCCCCCATCTCCTTCGTTCCCCAGTCCCTCTACCTTTCCGTCCCCGTCTCCCCCCACCTCTGCGTCCCCTGGACTCTATCCGGTTTCCCACCTCCTTCCCCTCCTCCCCATCCTCTGCCCTCAGTCTTCCCTCCCCAGCCCTCCTTTTCCCTCATCCCTCAGTCTCCCTCTTTATTTCCCTCCAAATCCCTTCGTCTTCCCACCCGCCCCGTCCCTCCGCAGACCCCTCGTTTTCCTTCTCCCGAAGTTCCCTTCGTCCCTGGCTTTCCCCCACGCCCTCCCCCGCCCTCGCCCGGCTCCGGCGCCCCGCCCGCTGGGCTCCCAGCCTCAGTTTCCTTCCCTTCCCGGCTCCTTCCTCCGCCGGCGGCCCTTCCTCGAGGGCGGATGTGCGCCGGACGGGCGAAGGCGGTGGCGGCGGGTCGAGAGGATCCCAGCTCTAACCCCGGAGGCCTCGGGCCACAGCCATGCGACGCCCAGGACGAGGCCTGGGCTGGCCGCCGGGGCCACAGGTGAGGCCGGAGCGGAAGCACCCGTGCGGGGGCTCCGCCGGGACCGCTTTCGCTCCGGGGCCAGCCTCGGACCTTTCTTCTGGTGCCTAATTTGGAGTCTGGACTTCCTCCAGTGCCTGTCGGTTCCAGACCTTTCCGGCCGCTCCCTGGGCCCCCACCGCCCTGGCTAAGGTGCCGAGACCCCCGAAGCGGTGACTCTGGGCGCCCCACGAGGCGCAGAGAGCTGGGGACCGGGTAGGGCTGCTGATCCCCCGTGGCCTGGATGCCCGGGCGTTCGCGCTGGGCCGAGAGGCCGGAGGGGCCGGAGCGGGGTCACCTGCCGGAGCTCCGGCGTCGCCCCACAAGGGGCCCTCCAGACACCCAGGCCTCTGCCACCCTGAGCCCGAGGAGGAGCTTGGGCATCTCTGCTCGCGGCGCAGGAGGGCTACTGAGAGCCGAGGCAGACCGCGGCGCTTCCCCCTGTCCCTCCTTCCCGAGAGCTGGACTCGCACCGCAGGGGCCTTTTTTTGGCAGCGGGCGGGGCGGGGTTTCCCAAAGCGGCCGCGGAGGCCGGGCTGGGCGAGCGGGGTGGGTAATTACAGCCCCCGGGTAGTGGGCAGCCCGGTGGGACGGGAGCAGGTCGGCCGGTGGGAGGCGCCCCGGAGCAGCCCGCTTGGCACTCCCTGCCGGGGGTGGGGTGGGAGGAGAAGGCGCCCCCGCCCCGACCCGTCCCCCACGCCCCCCACCCCGTGGCTGCTCTCCCGGCCGCTGCGCAGCCCCTGGGTCAGAGCGCCGCCCGCGTGCTGGGACGCGCCGGTCTGGTGTACCTTTCCACTTCACCTGGATTAGGTTTCGGAGCTGGGGCCACAGCCCCGCGCCTCCCAATCTCTACATCTTTTCTTATCTTCTCTGTCTCTCCCTACACCTCTCTCCTTATCTCTCCTTCTTCTTTCACCTCCTTATTCCCTTCTCTCCTCCCCTCCAATCACTCTTGTTCCCCATCAACCTCATTCCTTTACAATCTTTATCTGCACTTGAAATCCTTGGTGTAAATAAAAGAGCACACCCACTGCCACCTCACAGAGTGATAATGACAACTTGACAGATGAAGAAACTGAAGCCCAGATAGGTCAAGTGACTTGTTCGAGATCATGAAGCTCATACTGATAACTGGCATGTTTATAGTGCTTTGCACTTCACAGTGTCATTTCATATAATACCTGAATCTCCAGACAATCATCTTTAAAAAAAAAAAAAACCTAATAGTTTTATTGAGGTATGATGTTCATACCATAAAATTCACTTAATTTCAATGTACATTCAGTGATTTTTAGTATATTTACAGATCTGTGCAACCGTCATCACAGGTAAGTTTTAGAACATTTCTATCACCCCCCTCAAATCTGCCCACTTATGGTCACTCCCTGTTTCACCCCTAGCCCCAGGCAAGTAGTGGGTGTTTTTTCTTTAAATCATTATTCCAGTTTTATAGAGAATGATCTGACACTCAGAGAAGTGAAGTAACTTGCCCAAGATCTCTCAGCTAATAAATAATAAAGTCAGGATTAAAATTTAGGCTCTAAAAAATAAAATAAAATAAAATTTAAAGCTCTTGTACCCCAGTCTAAAGCTCTTTCCACTAAGTGATGATGCCTTTCTTTCACCATTGTTTATCGTTTTGTTTTTCTTACTCCCTCTTTTATATAAACTCTCCATCCCCAACCCACTCTCTTGCCTCTCCTCCCTCAGAGAATGCTGAGGGATTTCCCTGAGTACAGCAGTCTCTGTCCCTGGAAATTCTTCCCCCTGGCCAGGTCTCCTGGGGAGGTGCCAGGCCACCTTGAGCTTTGGTGTAGGTTAATGGCCTTTGCCTTCCCTCTTCCCAGGCAGACTTGGGGCGGGCCCCAGGCCCTGTTCCAGCCTCTCTTCCGCCAGCTTGGGTGGAAATGGTGACGGAGACGATGCAGTCCAGGTCCGGAAGGGTGGAAGCTGGGAGGGTAAAATTAGTAACTATGGCTAAGGCCTTTGGGCCCCACTGCCAGGGTCAGACATTACTTGGAATGCTGGCTCCTCCCCCGACTTCTTCTCCGAGTCCCTTGGAAGAAGGCTGGAAGAGAAAGTGGAGGGGCACCCTGCTTTCCTATGTCTCCCTCCCTACATTCAGTTACACTCTTTTCAACTTCCCCAGAAACATTGTTCAGCAGCAGATGAACCTTAGCAAGTTGGCCAAGGATGGGCATGTAGGTACATATTAGTACACAAAGGTCCTTCCTCAGAGTTTGCAGGTACCAAAACTGTGAGCCAGGGAGAAAGGGTTGAGTGAGGAAGAGTTCAGGTTCTGGCTCTGGAATCTACCAGTATTTTACCTCTGGTTCTAAGGACCTCAGCTTCCTACAGCACCAAATCAGGTGAAGATCCCCAGAGTCCTATATTCCCAGTGCTAGTCACCATGGAGGGTTTCTATTTTTTTGCTGACTGTTTGGGGGTAAGATTGCTTTCTGGGGAAGAGAGGGTGCAGGAATTGAGACAAAGAGATGGCAGGAATAGTTGTTTTTCCCGTGTATCTCCTTTAAGAAAACATCCTTCTGAGACCCCTGGGAAAAGAGACAAAGGGAGAAGAAGGAGAGGGAAAGGCTGTGGGAGGGAGCTCCTGCTCAGCCCTGCCACCCACCTGGGGCCCCCTGTCTACCAGTGTCCCTGGAGGGGCTTCCTTGGACTTGCTTCTCCCGCTAAGGTAGATTTCCCCCACCCTGCTTACGGCTCCAGTTGTGTGAGGGTCCTCAGCTGTCAAGGCCTGAGCCCTGGGTGTCAGAGGCAAGAAAGTACAGCAGTACAGGTTGGGCCCTATAGGACTTTTTGGGCTTCCTGTGTGTGGCAAGGGCCAGGACCGGTGTGGTGTGGTATCCACGCCACAGCTGAAGATGTGGCATCGCCTTCCCCCAGGAAGCTCCTGAGCTGCCTCGACTTCTCCCTCAGCAGGAGCATGCTGGAAACCACGGTGACACGGGCCTGCGCCTTCCCTGAGAACCTTGCTACAGAGCCTACTCCTTGCCCTTTTCTACCCTGGCCTCCCCACCTCACCTGTTTTCTGCTGTGTCCGCAGGAGCTCTGGAGCCCCAGGACAATGGACACGATCAATAGGAACCAAGTGGGCCCTGGAAGCAAGACCCCAGCTATGGTGCAGGTGAGTGTGGTTGGGGGCGGGGCAAGCGGGCTGTTGGTGAGGATGAGCTGACTCCTCTACCTACCTGTGGTCCCAGCCCAAGGATGACAGTGGTACTACCTCTGCTCTTCCCCAGGTCCCAAGCCTATTAACAGCTAAGTCTTTAGCTGAATTAGGTTAATTGGTTCACCCAGAAAATACCCTTTGAAAGTCAGGAAGTGTTTTACAGATTGACCCTGAGCTGTATCTCTCTCCTCGATCCAGGCCCTGCCCTCTCTTGTAATTTAGTTTAACAGGGGCAAACAATGGCCAAGTGGATTGCCACGGACAGGTCTACAGGGACAAGTCTTGATCGGTCCCCTCTACCAGTACCCCCTCCTCTTACCAAGCACTTCCCCACTCCCCTTTCTCCTGTTTCTGTCCTAACAGACAAAAGGGCAGTTAAACCAAGACTTGAGATAAATCCAGTGGGACGAGTTAGTGGCCTAGATTCAGATCTAATTACAATTTAGTGGAATACTGCTCTGTGCAAGATTTTGCACTACACCCTCAGAGCCCTTTGGAGAGCGCAGGTGCTGGAGAGAGTGCTGGTGTGAGGACGGGGACTAGGGTGGTAAGGTGCCGGCCAGGAGTCTCATGATGCTCCTCCCCCACCTCCACTACCTGCAGAAAGGACCCTTGGACCTGATCGAAACAGGCAAAGGGCTGAAAGTGCAAACGGACAAACCCCATCTGGTGAGCCTGGGCAGTGGGCGGCTCAGCACGGCCATCACTCTTCTGCCGCTGGAGGAAGGTGAGTCTGGGGGGCATCTGACCTGCCACCCCTCCATCTCCGTAGACATTCCTGCCCTGGGATCCTGGCATGTGCTGGGGCCCTCTTGATACCTGCTGGCAGTGTTCACCTCCAACAGATGGGAGGCCGTGCCACCTACCCCACCAGTTTGCTTCCCTTGTCTCTGCCTGCCCAGACTAATCTAGCTCCATGACTGGGATTAAAGGTCAGCTTAGAAATCAGGAGGAGGGCACTGAAACAGGAGAGCACATGGCCCTTGGCAACCGCTGTGGCCAAGAAGAAAGGGGGCCCCCTCCAGGGCAGTGCCTGACATGGGAGAAGGTGCTGGTGGAGATGGAGAGATGGCAGTGGGGGCAGACCTCCTAGTTAGGCCCTGGCACAGCCCCTTCCACCTTGCGGCTTCTGCCCTTCCTCTCTGCTCTCGAGGTTGCACTTGTTGCCTGGGTGATACTACATTCCCCACATTCTCCAAATACCGGTCCCAGGGGCTCTGCCAGGGGGAGGGGCTGTGCCTGCGGAAGCCCGGGGAGAGTTGAACTGAAGAGAGGGGAGTGAGGGAGGGCAAGGGTTGCAGGTGGCAGAAGGGAGGGAGAGAAGAAGGAGGCTGAGAGAGTTTGAGGAAAAGATGGGGGAGAATGGGGAAGGAGAAAAAGGTCTTAGGGAGGGAGGACTGGGTGGACAAAGGGAAGGTCTGCAGAAAAGTCCCCCTTCCCTACTCTATCTGTGGATCCACTGTGCCCTTCGGGCCTTCATCTCTGGGTCTGAGAAGAGCTTCTACCCCTTACTGTCTCGACCAGGCTCAGGGGTCCCAAAGATGTGGCCCGTGATTCTCCCTGGAGTAGGAGGTGGCAGTAGATTTCCAGTGTGGCCCTCCTTGCCCCTCTCTGCCAGCTCAGCCTGGACTACCCCTCTGACTCAGTTTGCCTCCTGTCTTCAGGGAGGACAGTGATTGGCTCAGCAGCCAGGGACATCTCACTGCAGGGTCCAGGCCTGGCTCCAGAGCACTGCTACATCGAGAACCTGCGGGGCACCCTCACCCTCTACCCCTGCGGCAATGCCTGCACTATTGATGGGCTCCTGGTCCGGCAGCCCACCCGACTCACTCAGGGTAAGTTCTGACAGCCCGGAACCTAGGGGGCTGTTTAAAAGCTTGTGCATGACAGGTGCAGGGGAAGCCTGCTGTGTTGGTTGCCATGGTAACCGCCTGAGTGGCCAAGTTGGGGGTGGGGTGCTCAGGTGCATCTGGATCGGGTGCATTTCGAAACCCCTCCAGCATCCAGACTTGTCTTCAACCTGCTTTTCTCTGGTCACCCCCACCCTGCCACCGTGGGGAGAGAGGAGGGCCTGCTTCCTGCTCTCAGAGGGCACGGGGAGTGGTGCAGTGGTCACTCGTGGTCGTTAGGGGAGAGCAGTTGGAGCAGCAGCGAGGGGAAAGTGGCACATGGCTCCGTGATGCCAAGAGGGAGTTGTTCTGAAAGGCTGTTGAGGCTGGGGAGCTGCTGAGGACAATGGCGATGGGACAAGGGCAAAATCTGATGGCAGAATCTGAGGACACGCTCACTCCTGTTAAAACACTGTTTACAGTAGCTTTTGGGTCATGAATATGGTTACCACCCTGTTTCCCAAAGCAACAGGCCATTCCGTTGTGTAAGGGAGCTCTAAAAACTGGGCCTCCGGTTACTATGGTGACCAGGCAGGTAAGGGGTTGGCCAGGTAGCACTCTGATAAACCAGGTGTGTTTGCCCTGGACATCAATGTATACAGTGAAGCACCGTATTAGGGGGATGACAAAAGTGGATTTGGGTGGGGGGTAGAGGATGGAGCTTTGGACTAAGCCTGGCTCTAAGTCGGAGGACCCGTGTCCTGGCAGTGTTTTCTTGGGACTCTTACCTCCTACTGGCTGGAAGCTCCTTTGTAGTGGAAATCCCACCCACTCCACTGTTTCCCTCTCTCCTTCTCTTCACACCTCTTGGGGTCTCTCCCTTCAGGGCTGACCCAGGAGACCCAACCTTCCTGCCTTTGGGAGTGTCAGGGGGACAACTGACTCCAGGGAGACAGGTCTGCCAGGAGCAGCAGCAGACAGGCCCTCATCTCCTCCAGGGCTTCTCTGACTCCAGATAGAGGAGGAACCCCCATAAATTGAGGCTTTGGCTGTGATGCCATCTGGCTCCTGACCGTACTCTTCCATCTCAAAGAGAGCATCTTCCCCAAGATTTGGGTACGTGGAAGTGAGATAGTAGAACAGCAAGGAGAGGCAGAGGCAGAATTCAAAGAAGGCTGGAGAAAGAGCCCAGCCCCAAATCCCTCACGTTCATGAGCAAGAATTTTCTTCCCCTGTGCGTTGTGAGCAGGGTGGAGGAACCGATGCTCTGTAGGCCTCTCTTGCCTGGTCTTCCCAGGGCAGCATTTAGCTCCCTGAGAAGAGGGAGGGCCTGGGCCAAGATGGAATTCTTAGGCATTTCCTGTGGCCCAAGTGACCCCCAACTCTTGCCCAGGCAAAAGCCCATCCTGCCAACTATGTACCCTCCCACTCTCTCCTGGCCCTAAACCCCCTTCCCTTTAGCTCCCTTCCACCCCCATAGCTGCCTTGTCTAGGCTCGCCTGTCTCAGAAGCTTGGCAGCCTGGGGAGGGGTAGGCAGAGGCACAAAGGAACGGGTGTTCTTCTCCCCAGCACTACCCCTCCCCTGGGCTCCAGGAGCTGAGGGTTTCCTTGTCTCATCTCTGGAGCAAGGCACCAAGCCCAGCCCTGCCTGGCCCCACTCCGGACATTCTTGGGAGCGCGTTTCCCTGGAAACTGGGTGGCTCGGGGGTGCATGTGCTATCTCTATGTGTCTGTGTAACTGGAGTGTGTTTATGTATCTCCGGATGTGTTTGTGCCTCTGGGCTTGTGTATCTTTGTGTTTGTGTCTTTCCTTGTGTTTATGGATCAGAGTGTTCAAGTTGGGGGCAGGGGTGAACTCAGGGCTGATGGTAACGAAGTCCGTGTGTGCGCCTGTGAGGATATGAGAACTCACTGGCCACGTGCCTATCTGTGGGCGTATATGCAAGAGGATCATTTTCCCTGTCTTGTTTCCCCGATCCAGCCTTGTAGGGGGGACCCCCCTCTTTGAAAAACAGAGGGCTACCCTAGAAATAACAAGGAGCCCTCTCTGGCTGGGCCGGGCTTTGGATGCATCATTCTGGGCACTGGGCCCAGCCAGAGGCAATTGGAGAGGCACACGTCATCACGAGCAGGGTGGCAGTGACAGGCTCTTCCAGCAGGAATATGCCTGGCCAGGGGGTGGGGGGAAGCAGGCAGAAAACAGATGCCAACCTTTAGCTAGAGCTATGGACATGGGGGCCAGGAAGATCCTGCTTTTAGTCCTATCCCGGGGTATCCCGGGACATCCCACGCTGCCCTCTCTCTACAGAACAAGAGGTGGAGCTAGGAAGAGGACCAAGGAAATGAGGAGGAATATCATATCTGGGTCTAGGCTGTCCCGCCCCGAGACCACATCGCCAGACCACATGAAAGATCTGGGAGGGGACCAAGTAGGGAAGGGCCCGGAAAGCCATGAAGCTCAGGGACCAGGCTGTCTAGACAGAAGGTCCTCATCCTCTCCCAGCATTCACTGCCAGCCCTTCGTTGGAGTCTCCTTCACTCCCCAGGCGCCTCCTTGGTGGGCAGGGGCTTCTCTGAGGGCCAGCAGGGAGGCTCCCTGGAATGTGGCTGGTGAGCCAGGATTCCTGAGTTATCCAGCTGCCTCCCTCTGGGATCCAGGACACTGAGCCTCTTCCTCTTCCACACAGCTGTCAGTTATTCCTTCTGTAAAATGGGAGTGACGCCTCCAACTGTCCTCTGTTATAAGACTGATAAAGATCTTGACTAATAAAGCTCAAAGGAAGGAGAGAAAAAGCAAATGCTCCTAGCTCCCCACTTCTTTGTGTCTGCCTCCTGCCCCATTTCTCCCTGGCGGTATCCTCTGTGTCCGTCTGGGTCTGTCCAGCTGGCCGTCACAGTTTCCAGACTGATGAATCACATTTCCTGAGGAGATTTTTTTTTTTAAACCCTCCCCCTATTTTGCATTTGACCCTATATGGTTTTCCTTTTTCCTTCAGAAGGGGAGTAAGCTGTATGTGAGTATATGAGTGCGCGGGGGCGTGCGCGCGTGCGTGCATGCGTGCGTGCGTGCGTGCGGGGGTGTGTGTGTGTGTAGTATGGCTGGGTGGGTAGGAGTTCAGTGAGGGTGGAAAAATTGTTTGACTGTTTCTCTAAGGAGGCTGACTTTTGACTTCAGAGTCTCTCTGGGGACTGAGTGAAAGGTTATCTGTGCCTGAGTGAGGGTATAACCAAGAGAGGGGCTGGTGCCTGAGGGGTGGTATGTTTGAGAATAAATGTGTGTGGGAGACAGGACGTGTTTAACTGGGGTGTCTGTGTGATTTAGAGTATGCACGGCCGAGTGGTGTCTGTGTGACTGAGCAGGTGTTGGTGTGTACCTGGGAGAAAGTGTGTGGGGCTACGTGGGCGCTGAGCATACAGAAGACGTCTGAGAGAACACAGTGTGTCCCTTAAGGTTCTGGTGTCCAGAGGCCAGTCCCTGGAATGAGAGGAACTTTCTGGGACCCAGGCTGGGTGGTAGGTACTTGGCTGGCCCAGAACCTCAGCCAGGTCCTGGGGGCTCCAGAGGCGGCTGGCACTGTTTGCAGATGGGAAGGGTACCTCCTTGGGGTGAAAGAGCTCTTTACGGGGCTAGCGCGACCGGTGGCTGTGGTTGGAAGGAGGTGGGTTGGCTTCTGGAGCCCCAGGGGAGTGGGCTGGCTTGGAAGAGGCAGGGCCTTGGTCCAGTGTGGGTCATGGGGCGAGGTGAACTGCTGGGAGGGTGGGGGTAAGGGGGGCAAAGGAGGAGGTGTTTCGGGTGGAGACAGGGGCCGGGCTCAGTGCTGCGCACACTGCACACAGCACTGCCTTGGCCTGCACTTGTCAGGGTGGCAGACTGAGGGCCAGAGCTGGACCCAGTGACTTAGCTGGATTCCCAGGAGTTTCACTCTTCTCCCTAATATATGGAGCCATGGACTGTCAGAGCTTAACCTCTGCTGTCATCAAGCCAGCCTCCTCACTCTGTTGATAAGGAACCCGAGGCCAGAGGGTGTGACTGGCCCAAAGTGACCAGCCAGGGGCTGGGCCGGCCCCCTCCTAGGCCTCTGGTGGCTTCTGGCCACAGAGGGGTCTCAGTGAGACCCCAATTCCCCTTACTTCTGCCTCCTGGCTCTTCACCCTCTGGCCTTTGTATCTACCTCTCACCTGTCCTTCTCTCTGTCATCTCCCTGGAACCTTTCCTCCTTGCCCCACTTCTACTCCTGACCCGGGCTCAGGACTTCTGAGCTGGCTCCCTCCCCGCATCTCCCCCGCCCCGCCCCGCCCCGCCCCGCCCTCTCCATCCCGCTCCCCTCTCCTCTCCTCTCCTCTCCTCTCCTCCATCACTTCCTCTTCCCCTCCTCCTCTCCTTTGTCCCTCCCTCCCGGGCTCCCTTCCCCCGCCGCCAGTGGCCGGCCCGCCCCTCCCCGGGCATTGGTGGCTGCTCGCTGCCTCGCCGCTCGCTGCTCCGAGCCCGGAGCCGGCGGCGCGGGAGGTCGGCCCGCCTCTCCAAAGGCCCGGGGCGGGCCGGGGACCTGGAAGGCTCGAGCTAGCCGGGGCGAGCGGTCCGGAGGTCCGGATTCGGTGGTGAGTCCTCAGCCCCCGGCGGCCGCAGCCCCGGCAGCAGGGCGCGGAGCAGCTCGGGCTGGGAGGGGCGTGGAGGGGGTGGGGAAGCGTGCGAGGAGGGGGATCGGGTCCCTGGCCCCGCTTGGGAGCTTGAGGCCGTGAGGCTCGATCGTGTGTGTGAGCCCTGAACATATCTAAGTGGGGCGCCTGGGCTGGGGCCACTCCTCAGCGGGGCAGACTTCATTTTCCCCAGCACTAGGCGGTCCCCTCCGTGGGACCTGCCTCTCTACGGGGTTGAGGGGTCCTGGTTAGGATGAGCGGAGCCTGTGTTACGGCTCAGAGGGGTCTCGGATGGAAGGAGCCAAGGCCCCTCCTCCCATCTTCCCTTCGCCCCAGCCTCCTTTTGGCCAGTTCATTCTATTTGTGTGGCCAGCAGGGCAGTGACTGTCGCTCTGAGTGTGAGGCTGTCTGCCTATATCTGTGTGTTTCTGAGTGTGTATGTGTGTGAGCCGGGATGAGAGTGTGTTTGTGTGTAGTGTTTCCCCCCTGCATCTCTCAGAGATAGGATCCACCCTCTCTTTTGCCCCGTTTGTTTTTTTCCCTCCAGATGTGCACCCACCTGCACACAGCTCGGCCCTGAGCCCCTTTGGGGAGGAGGGGCACAAACACAACTTTGCCTGGATGAGAAGGGGTTCTTGGGTTTCGTGAGTGGGCTGACCTTTGGAGGTGTGGGGCAGGAGTGGGCAGAGAGGAGGTTTCTTCCCAGAAACAGGCTTGCCAGGCCCCTGGGGGCATGGGACCAGAGTTGGGGCCATGCCTGGGGCCCCTGAGTGCAAACAGAAAGTTAATTTGGGCAGGAGCTGAGCTGCAGTCAGTCCCGCTGCCCTCCTGCCCGCTCTATTAATACAGATCCAGCTCTGCTGCCTGGCATCACCTATTTATAGCCCCAGAGGCAGCATAGCCACACCCCTTGTATAGAGGAGGGTGAGGGGCAGGGAACTCACAGCTATAGGGGCCAGGGCCGGGGTCCGTAGGTGCCCACAGCCTCCTTGGGTGGGCCTGGCACTGATGGGCTGGAATCCACCCAGACTCCCCACCTCCTTCCCAGTCTGGACTATGTGGTCAGGCTCCTGATCTGCCCCGCCCCCCCTCCCTGCCCCCCATCAACCTAGCGTTGAGTGGGTCTGTCTAGACCCTGCAAACTCATCATTAATTAGCTTGTTAAATGGCTGAAAGGAGGGGGTGGGGAATGCAGGGTTCTTTCTGAAACAGCTGTGGCTGTAATTAGGTGGACAGTGTGGCTGGCTCTTATTTATTCCGGTTATGATTACTCTGTGATCAGCGCCTCTGATTGGTGGCTTGGCAGGGAAGGCTCCCTCCTTTCCTAACCACCCATCAGCCTTTAGAATTGTTGGTGCCTGCCTGGGAGGGCCTGTGGGTTTGCCAGAGAAGTGGGTGGTTTTGTCTACTATGTTGTCTGCTATGGGCTTCTCAGCTTGCTAGCCCCCCGTCCGTGGCAATGCCCAGGGCCCCCCAACAGGCTCCTGAGCGCCTCAGTGGGCGGCCAAGGTACCCACGTGGTCTGGGATGCCCCATGCCCTTGTGGCCTGCCTGAGCTGAACTGTCTCAGCGTCCAGGAATGTAGACTTCCCTGCCAGTCTTAGCTCAGACTGGCATGAAGCTTGGGGTGCCAAGTGGCACCAGATAGGGTAGAGAGGAGCCTGGGGCCAGGGGCCAAGGACATGGACAAATTGGAAGAGTGGGTGGTAGAGACCACCAGGTCTCTGGCTTCTCCCAACAGAGCATCTTGTGCAGAAGCCCTCTAGCACCTGGTGTGGCCGGGAGGAGGAGTTCTGCCAGACAGGCTTAGGCGTGGTGCGCACACCTGTCACCGTGCACACTCCTGGTGCCCCTGGCTACATTTTCTGGCTCCCACCTGCCCTCCCCCCTCCATGCACTCACACTTCCTGGGCAGGACTGGGCTTGTGTCTACTGCCTGGGAATGTGCTTGGTTGAGGCTGGGCCCACTGGCCTAGGCTTGGCTGCCTTCCAGGGGAGACCAAGGAGCAGGACGATGTCAGGCCAGAGAGCGCTTTGACAGAGAGAAGGAGGGTAGCGGTCGCTCCTGGCTGTCAGAAAGGGGGGCAGCTCTCTTAAGGAAGCGAATTCTGGTCCCCGAAGGGGCATCTGACCGATCCATGGTGTCTCCCTGTCCCCTGTCTCAGAGCTTTTTTGTGATCCTGGAAGTTGCTGCCTCTCAAACTGACCCTTCCACCCAGGTGGCAGATAGGTGGATCTTGATGGGAGGCACATGGGTGTCTGTTCTCTGGAGAGCCTTCTCTGCTTACAGAGCACTGGCATGCACTGTCTTTCTAACTCTGCAAGGTCAGTGGTTTTGTCCTCATTTTTCTGATGAGAGAACTAGACTCAAGGAGGTGAAGTGACTTTACCTGAAGATCTCACAGGTAGTATGAAGGAAATGTAGGACTAGGACTTACAAACCAGAGCTCTTTCCCCTCGGCCCTGTGCTGTGGAGCTGGGCTGGGGCCTCCGGCACGGGGGGAGTCGGGTGTGGAGCCAGTGGATGCCGCTGCATGCAGGTGGGGATGACTCTTCGGAGCCTGGGCTGAGCCCGCTGGTGCTGCGGGGTGAGGGCTGCCTCAGCTCTGCCTGCCCTTCCGAGCGTTTGGTTTCTCTGCAGGCTGCATGTTGTGCCTGGGTCAGTCCACCTTCCTCCGCTTTAACCACCCGGCTGAAGCCAAGTGGATGAAGAGCATGATTCCGGCAGGGGGCCGGGCCCCTGGACCCCCCTACAGTCCTGGCCCGGGTAGGTACCCACTTGGGGCACGTGGCTAGTTTGGCGGCACCCCGTGGACAGTCCTCCTCCTTGCCCACTCCAGCCGCACTTGCAGTGTCAGGGCAGGACAACACCCATGATCTGGGCTTGCTGCCACCTGCCATGGGCCACTGGTGGAGAGTGCCAGGCAGTCTGACCACTGGAAGAGATCCAAGAAGTGCTGCTTGGCTGGAATTGGGGAATCATGTGCCTGAGGGATGGGGGGCTGTGCCGGCCTGTGTCCCACTGCCCTGGAAGGTGCCACCTTGGTGTCTGGGACCCTGACCCTCTTATGTCACTACCAGGGAGCCTCACCCTTGAGGGTGGCCTGTGGGGGCAGAAGGAAGCATCCAATTGAGCTGCTGTAAGCTCTGGGGCAGGGAGGGGGGGGTCCCACCTGCTTGTGATCATGTCTTTGGGCCCTGCCCCACCCCCAGGCCAGGCCATGCCAGCTGATGTCTCAGTGGAGCAGCTGCAGTTTGTGTGTGAATTATTGATCCCCAGAGGAGAGTTGGGTGATTGTCCCAGGGAGCCAGCACAGCCCCCCTCAGCCCAGCTGCCTAGGGGGCTGGGTGCAGATCAGGAGGCTGCCTATAGGCCTGCCACCCCAGACTTTGCACGGGTATTCAGATGGCTGTAGGATGACAGGTGTCAGCGTGCTACTGGGACAGGTGGACATGTGTGTCAGGTGCACCTAGCAGGGTGGCATCAGTGGCTTCAATGGATCACTTGGGGATTTGAGGAAAGATGGGTGGTCCTGGGATCACCAGTATCCACGGCAACCCCTCTGCCTTTGGTCCCACACAGTCCCCATAATTTTGGACCCAGACTCAGTCTTGCAAAGCCTTTTTCTTCTCCTTTCTAGGCCCTTGGAGGCTCAGAAGCTTGGGTTCCCAGTCCACTCCCTGGATAGCTTTACCCTGCTCCCACCCTGGCCTTGTCACGCCACTCCCTCAGCTGTTTGGGGCAGTGGTTTCAGAGACACCTGGTTGGTTGACAAGGGCTGGGGCAGGGCAAAGGCAGGCTCTTGCTGGCATGGTTTAACGGGCTAATTGGAGGCACTGAGCTGCACCTAGCTGCTGCCCAGCCTGGCTTCCAGGAACTGGCCTTTAGGGCCAGGCCCCTCCCTTGCCTCTGACTGGATAAAGTGGTGCTGCACACACCCCTCGCCCAGCCCTGGAGGATCTGTGTGTGTGTTTTCCTGGGTCTCGGCTGCTGTGTTGGGAGGCCCTGATGTCCTATTGGACTGGGACCACCTCCTCCCCAGAACTTCTGGCCCGCTCCCCAGCGTGCCCCCATGCCCTTTGCAGAAGGTCCACCTGCCCTTCCTGAAGTGGAGCTTGAGGAGGTTGAGGAAATCAAGGCAGGGAGGAACCTAGTCTTAGGGTGAGTGCCTGGCCGTGTTGCCGACTCTGTCCTAAGTCATAAAATGTCAGAGCCAGGAGAGCCCTCTTCCTTCACAGACGGCAAAACCAAGGGCAAGTGACTTGGGGAAGTTGCACAGCAGGTTAGTGGCGGAGCTGGCGCTGGGACCCAGATCTCCTGGCTGCTTCTCCAGAGCCTTTCTAGCCCTGTTCTGCTGGCAGGACGTGGGAGTGCTCGCTCTTGTGCATATGCAGCTCCCTAGGGCCTAGGAGACGCCGACCAGGTCCTGAGGCCTCTTTGCGTTTTCCTTCAGCAGAATCACAAAGCTTGGTGAACGGGAACCACACCCCACAGCCTGCAACCCAGGGACCCTCAGCCTGTGGCAGCCACAGTTCCCTGGTGAGCTCTATTGAGAAGGACCTGCAGGAGATCATGGACTCACTGGTGCTCGAGGAGCCTGGAGCTGCTGGCAAGAAGCCTGCCGCCACTTCCCCACTGTCACTGATGGCCAATGGTGGCCGCTACCTGCTGTCCCCCCCGACCAGCCCTGGCGCCATGTCCGTGGGCTCCAGCTATGAGAACACCTCTCCAGCCTTCTCTCCGCTCTCCTCACCAGCCAGCAGTGGGAGCTGTGCCAGCCACTCCCCCAGTGGGCAGGAGCCAGCCCCTTCCATGCCCCCCCTGGTGCCTGCCCGGTCCTCTAGCTACCATTTGGCCCTGCAGCCCTCACAGTCCCGACCCAGTGGTGCTCGCCCCTCTGAGAGCCCCCGGCTGGGCAGGAAGGGGGGTCACGAGAGGCCGCCCAGCCCTGGCCTCCGAGGTCTGCGGACAGACAGCCCTGCAGCCACTGTCTTGGCAGTGGCCTGCAGAGCCACCGAGAGCCCCCGGGCGGGGGGGCAGTTGCCCCTGGTGGCGATTGGCCTGAGTGAATACCAGGCTTCCGGTGCCCGTGGCCAACCCACCAGCATTCCTGGCAGCCCCAAGTTCCAGCCACCAGTCCCTGCTCCTCGAAACAAGATTGGCACGCTCCAGGACCGCCCTCCCAGCCCTTTCCGGGAGCTGCCGGGCACTGAGCGGGTGTTGACAACCAGCCCCTCACGCCAGCTGGTGGGCCGAACATTTTCCGATGGATCCACTACCCGCACCCTGCAACCTCCCGAGAGCCCCCGCCTAGGCCGGCGGGGCCTGGACAGTATGAGAGAACTGCCTCCCTTGAGCCCATCTCTGTCCCGAAGGGCTCTCTCCCCCATGCCCGCCCGGACCACCCCAGATCCCAAACTAACCAGGGAAGTGGCAGAGAGTCCCCGACCCCGGCGCTGGGCAGCCCATGGGGCTTCACCAGAGGACTTCTCTGTGACGCTGGGGGCGCGGGGCCGTAGGACACGGAGCCCCTCACCCACACTAGGGGAGTCCCTGGCACCCCGCAAGGGCAGCTTCAGTGGCAGGCTGAGCCCGGCTTATAGTCTGGGCTCGTTGACTGGGGCTTCACCCCACCAGAGCCCCCGTGCCCAGAGGAAGCTCTCCAGCGGGGACTTGCGGGTGCCTGTCACTCGGGAGCGGAAAAATAGCATCACAGAGATCAGTGACAACGAGGATGACCTCCTGGAGTACCACCGGCGGCAGCGCCAAGAGCGGCTTCGGGAGCAGGAGATGGAGAGGCTGGTGAGCGGATGCCAGGGAGGCTACTGGCATCCATGACAGGGGCTCTGCCAGGGTGTGGGCGGGCCAGCTGGCAGGGAGGGAGGGGCCCGTGGACAGGGCCTGGGCTTCCCAAGCTTCTCCACTTCCGGGATACACCGTAGTGACCAGTATCTCAAGGCTCTGGTGCCCTGAACAAGAACTTTCTTTGACGTCTCTAAGGCCTTATTTCAAATTCATGCTCACTTTGCATTTATTCCATAACACAGTGTTTGTTTTCATGTATAAAAGAAGTTTCACATTATGTACCTGAACACAGTGAAGCTCTAGGAAAACATACCACGTTTATGATGAAGCTTTGTACGTCTCAGTTTGAGAAGCAGGTCTCAATGATTAGAAGGCTGAAGCCCAGAGAGGGGAATGGGTTTGTGCAAGGTCACACAGCAAGTTCTGGCAGAGCTGGAATTGGAACCCACGTCTCCTGTCTCTCCAAGGCTTATTCTTTAGAAAAGCCTCTGGTCCTTCTTTCTTGCTTCTCTTTGGCCTCTATAAATGGGTGGGAGCTGCTCATCCTGGCCCATGCTGGATCATCTGGAAATGGGGGTGGCAGGGGGAGAAGAAGAGAACAGGATGGGCAGCCCCTGGCTGATCCAGGTCAGTCTGTGTGATAGTGATTTTGTGTGCTGGGGTGTGTGTGTGTGTGTGTGTGTGTGTGTGTGTGTGTGTGCATGCGCACACATGTGGGTGCCTTTGGGGGCTGGGTGTGGTTCTGGGCAGCTGTCCTGGAGATGGCATCTGAGCTGGGTGGGGGCTGGGATTCCCCAGATAGAGCAGGGAGCTTGAGGGGCGCGGGCTGGTGTGTCCACGCTGTAGCACGTGCACAGGAAAATAGGTTCTGCCCTCTTTCCCTTGCGAGCAGAAGAACGGGGTTCCTGGGGGCCCAGGGACACTGGGATTGGTTTGAGGAGGAGAATCGGAACTGAGGAGGTTTGCCTGGAGCCCTTTCAGAAGAGGTTGGGACAGCTTTGGGTGAGGTGAGGGTGTGGGACCTTGTGTCTGTGTTGGGTCCGGGAGGGATGAGGCAGGACCCCCGGTCTTCTAAGTTACTGTATCTTCTGTTTTTGCCTGGCCTGGACAAGAGTGCTTGCCCCCCGCTGGGGTCTCATCCTGGAGAGGGGTCAGTGAACCTGGCACAGGCAGAGTGGTGGGGCCAGCCTCCCTCAACTCCATTCAGCCTTCCCGCCCCCTCCCCTGCCCCGCGCCACGTGCCTCCCCAGCCCTTACCTGCCCCACCTGCCACTTTAAATCTTGGAGGCTGCCTGTCCTGCCCCTCCCACCTCCACCGGGCTGCTTATCTTGGTCCTGGGGCAGGGGCGGGGGCACTGGCCCAGCCTCCTGGGTGCTGAGACTCTGTTCCTGGTTTTCTTGCTATGGAACTGGGTAAGCAGCAGGAGGGAAGCTGGGTAAGTGTCTGGGGGGTCCTGGCCAAACTGGTGAGAGACACCAGAGGTTGAGGGACCACAGAGAGAGTCTGGGGGAAGCCCCAAGTCTGGAGTACTATCCCTCCTTCACCTTCTTAGGCCCCTGGGAGGTATCTGGGTGGGCTGTGTGGGAAGGGGGCGGATGCAGCAGCCGGGCCACAGGGCACTGACACCTGGGCCCAGGCGTTCAAGTGCTGGCAGCTGCGCGGCCTGCTGGGAAGGCGCCAGGGGCTGCCAGAGGGTGACTGGAGCTGAGATGGGCATGAGGAGGGCTGTGGCCCAGGCCTCTCGGGCAGGGTGTATACGTGCTAAGCACATCTTTGTGTAAACCTGTGTCAGGTCCCTGTGGGCCCCTGGGTCTGTGTCCCGGCCCTGCCTGTGTGGGTCGGTGCCCACCTGTCTGTGTGCTAGACTGTGTTTATCCGTGCGTGCCAGTGTGCGCTTGTGCATGTCAGGACTGGTGTGTTTGTGCGCAGCTGCCTGTTAATACAGGCCCGGGGTACGTGTTGTGTCTTTGTGTGTCAGTGCTGATATGCGGCGGTGTCTCTGTGGGCCCAGGTGTCTTTGGATCTACGTGTATCCATGTCAGCATGAACACCTGCGTGTTTATCTGTGTCTCATTGTGTTCTTTACCTGCCTACCAGCATGTGTTTCTGGGTGCGTCTGGGTGTGTCCCTGTGTGTTCACGAGGAAGCCCACCCTGGGACAGAATGAGAAGGGAGAGGAAGCAGGAAGACGGGAGGGGCTGGCCGCGTGGGCAGGTGGCACGACAGCCCGGTTCCTCCTGCCCGCCTCTGGGGCACCCACCCTCCTTCCCTCTGCCTCCCCAGACCTTGGGCTCTGGGCTCTCCTGACTTGATTCTGACCCCGAGCCCCTAGTGTCCTAGTCCTCTCTCCTGACGGGACACCATGCCTGGCTCTAGCCCTCCTGGGACCCAGCCTCCTCCCCTTACACCCTGCTCTGTCCACCCTCCCCAGGAACGACAGCGCCTGGAGACCATCCTGAATTTATGCGCCGAGTACAGCCGGGCCGACGGGGGACCTGAGGCCGGGGAGCTGCCCAGCATCGGGGAGGCCGCCGCAGCCTTGGCTCTGGCCGGCCGGAGGCCCTCACGAGGCCTTGTGGGGGGCACTGGGGCCTCTGCGCGGAGCAACGAGGAGCCTGGAGGTGCCACCCAACGCCTGTGGGAGACTGTGGAGCGCTCGGATGAGGAGAATCTCAAGGAGGAGTGCAGTAGCACGGAGAGCACCCAGCAGGAGGTGGGACCCAGCAGGGACCCAGCAGGAGGTGGGACCCAGCAGGAGGTGGGACCCAGCAGGAGGTGGGACCCAGCAGGAGGTGGGACACGGGGTGGCCTGCCGCAGGCCGAGGAGGCACGCGTGTGTGGTGGATGCCAAGGCCCAGCGAGGGGGAAGTATATGAAGTTTGGGCCGACATCAGGGTGTAGAAATGAGGAGGCGGGACTCCCCTGGCAGTCCACTGGTTAAGACTCCGCGCAGGGCGTGTGGGTTCCACGATCTCTGCTCCGGAAACTAAGGTCCCTTGTATCCAGTAGCAGGGCCAAAAAAAAAAAGAGGAGGCAAGGAAGAGGGGGAGGTGTTGATGAGTTTCCCAAGCTATAAATATGCTTTACGACCTGGCTTTCCTTGGCGCCCCACCCGGGCCTGGCACCCGGTGGTGAGTCTGTTACTTTCAGCCAAGCTGTACTGCTCCCTGTGCGGGGAGGGGAGCTTCCTCCTATCTCAGTCCAGCTGCCCCTTCCAAGCACCCTGAGAAATGGGGATCCGTTTCCGTAGTCTCATCCTGGAAGGCTCTAGAGGCTCCCCTAGCTGATGGCTCCCCTCCCCTCCAGCACGAAGATGCACCTAGTGCCAAGCTCCAGGGAGAGGTGCTGGCCCTGGAAGAGGAGCGGGCTCAGGTGCTGGGGCGCGTGGGGCAGCTGAAAGTCCGCGTGAAGGAGCTGGAGCAGCAGCTGCAGGAGTCGGCCCGAGAGGTGAGAGCGAGGGCCCTGGCTGGGCTCCTCCCCGGGCACAGTGATGGCCCCAGAGTGGCCCGAGTCCAGCTGCCTTGAGTGGCCTTGACGTGGACCCTGCTGTTGCCTCCAGGCTGAAATGGAGCGGGCACTGCTGCAGGGGGAGAGGGAAGCAGAGCGCGCGCTGCTGCAGAAGGAGCAGAAGGCGCTGGACCAGCTGCAGGAGAAGCTGGTGACCTTGGAGACGGGCATCCAAAAGGAGAGGGACAAGGTAACCCACCCCAGGCCTGGCTCAGTGCCGGGCGCCTGTGGCCTGGGAGAAGAGGAGAGATGCCTTCTCTGGGGCCCCTAACCTCTTTCCTCATTGTTCATCCTGCAGCCCGGCTGGTCTCTGGGCTCCTCCAGGGGCAGGGGGCCTTATTCTCCGTGGAAAGTACCAGCTTGGAGGGCGCTGCCAGGGTCTGGGCTGGTGTCTGGGGTCTCCTCTGCCTGGGTCTCTGTTCTACATCTGGGTGCCTGGGTGCCTGCCATTCTAGGCCCTTCGTGCCCCTTCTAGGAAGTGCCGAAGCCCCTTCTTGGGCGGTGAGCACGGCCCAAGGCACTGGTGCTGGGGAGTGATTCAGGTCTGGGTGTCTGCATCTGGAGGACATCCGCCTCCAAGCGTGGCTCCGGTGCTCAGGATGTGGTCTTTGGGAGATGGCCCTCAGGTCTCTGTTTCCCTTGAGCCTTCAGGATCTGCAGCCTCCCATCCCAGATGGTCCCAGCTCCTGCCCCTGGCCCTTTCAGATTTCGTCCCAGCCTGCTGGGGCCGCTCCATCCCACAGGGGCCGTGTCAGCCACGCCCAAGATGTCCAACAACGTGCCAGAAGCTCCGAAGTGGAGAGGGGCCACCTATTTCTGGACTTGGCAGTATTTTTCCAAGAATTAATTCTCCTTCTGGATTTTTTGAGAGTGTCTTCCTCCGGCCCCTCAGTTTTGAAGCTCTTAACAATTCTGTGACCCTCCCACCCCGTTTTTTGGAGCTTTGGCTCTGGACCCCAAAACCACACTCCCAAATTCTGTGCCAAATTAACTCCATGCTTACCAACCAGGCCTGCACTAACGCCCCCTCTAATCACTGTCCTGGGCTCTCTGCATGTCCCTAACTGCCAGTGCCACCCAGGCAGGGCTGAGCCGTGCCTGCTTTTGCACTAACTCCACGGGCACCCCTGTGCCCTTGGCCCCTCCCCTCTAATGTTGCCTCCTTCCGTTCTTGGTGTGGGACCCCAGGGTTTTGATCAGAAAGGAATGGGCAGGGGGCACAGCTCCACTTTGCTCAGTGGGGCATTGGCAGGAGGGGTACAAAATTGGGGGAAATGCTTGGCCGAGGAGCCTCTCAGTCCAAAGAGCTCCTCTCATTTGGAAAAGCCAGGGTGCGGCCTCCACAGACTGTTTGCAGTTTCCTGCACAGAGGAGAGGCGGGCTGTCCTCCAGCCGTCACCTGTCTTCCCTCCTGAGTGGAGGGACGAGGAGGTCCAGTGGTGGTGGCATGGCCTAGGGAGGGCACGGACAGGGGCTCTCTGCCACACAGTGGCTACCCTTCCTAGCTCTCCTCTGGGGCTTCCCAATTTCAGATACTCCAACCAGAGGGTGGGAAGGGGTAGGTCTCTCCCCACTCCCACCCCTGATCCATTCAGAACATAGGGTATTGCAAAGGCTGAGTCCAAGCATGGGGAAGTGCTTGGACTTCAGAAACTGGCCTGATCAGGTCCTCCTCTCCTGGATGAGGATGGGGGCGTGGGGTGGAGGGGGGACAGAGGCAGGGTTCAGCACAGAGACTCCAGGGTGAAGCTCAGCATTTCAGCAGGAACCTGTCTGACCTCATTTCTCATTGACCTGGCATTGCCTGGAGGCATGGACTTTGCCTTCTCTCTGGGCCCAGTTATTTGAGGTGGAGGTGGTGATGGTGGTGGCCACGGTGGTGGTGGTGGCAGTGGGGAAGGTTCCCTCAGCTTCCCTCCCCAGCGCCCAGCCCATGGCCCCATTCTGGCTTTGGAATCAGTAATCACAGTTTCTCCTCTGCCTGTCCTTCGGAGGGGTGACTCACCAGCTCCTCCCTGCATCCCCCCTTCCCACCCTCAGAGGTGTCATCTCGCCCCAGACAGAGCCATCCACCTCCTCTCTGTACCCACTCCTGGGGCTCCTATTACCATGGCAACGGGCCGAACTAATTGCAACCCTCATCCTACTGAAGTTCAGCCTGCAGTGCCAGCACCCCACCCCCACCCTGGGCAGGAGGTGGGGAGGCCAAGGGGGCTGGGTTGGGGTCCCCTCCACTGCACGGCTGTAGCTTTAACATCCTCGGCTCCCAATTCACACCCAACCCCTGGATTTAATCCCCACCAACTCTACCCTTTTCCCAGGGTTAAATTTTGGTCTCTGGGAAGCGGAAGAGGGGGAGGAACAGCAGCTAGAGGCTCCGTGTTTGTGATGTGGAACCAGCTTTGTCTTTGACTGGTTTGGAGAGAAAACAGAGGGCCTCTTCCTAGGACTTGCCCAAACCTTTCTAGTTCAAGGGACTCCAAGAGACCAACATTTCTGCCTGGGACCCACACCCCTGCCTGTGACACCATCGCCTGCACCTCCAGTCCTGTCTCACACCCCAGCTCTTTGCCTTTCCCACCCTGCACCTCTTCCTCCTTATTTCCCTTTCTCCTGTTTGCTCTCTCCTCTCCTGGTTAAACTCCTTTCATTCCCCGCCTTCTTTCTCTTTTCCCCGCACCCCACCCCCCTTCCCTGCGCCCCGCCCCGCGCCGCCGCTGCCCCGGGCCGGAGTTGAGGAGTGTGTGTTCTGTTTCTCCCCTGTGCCCGCCCCCTCCCCCTCCGGCGACCAGGAGAGGGCGGAGCTGGCCGCGGGACGGAGGCACCTGGAGGCCCGCCAGGCGCTCTACGCCGAGCTCCAGACGCAGCTCGATAACTGCCCCGAGTCAGTGCGGGAACAGTTACAGGAGCAGCTGAGAAGGGTCAGTTTCACCAGCCCCCGCCCCCTCCCCGCCCCCGAGGGCCGCCCGCCCGGAAGAGAGGAGCGGTGGGCCGGGACCGCCTGGGCCCTGCAGTACCTGCCGGACGACAGGGTCCGTGTTGTGGCTTGGAGGGGACAGGGAAGGATTGGGGTCGGGGGGGTGGAGGTTCTCCTTTCTGCTACTGCAGGCAGCGCTGCCCGGCAAAGGGGCAGAGCCGAGCGGAGGAAAGGGGGCGGGGTGGGGGCAGGTCCCTTCCTCCGTTTCCCCGGGTCCAGCCCCCAGAAGTCTCACCTCTGTGAACTGGCCTTCCAGGCGCAGAGTGGTATCGTGAGCACCACCCGATCCCCTTTGTCACTGTCGTTCAAGGAGGCAGAAGCCCTGGAGACTGAGACAAAGCTCTTTGAAGACTTGGAGTTCCAGCAGCTGGAGCGGGAGAGCCGCGTGGAGGAGGAGCGCGAGCTGGCTGGCCAAGGGCTGCTCCGGAGCAAGGCCGAGCTGCTCCGGAGCATCGCCAAGAGGAAGGTGCGCCCCCCCGGCCCCCATCCCTGCCGCGAGGCCCGCAGTGCCGGCTTGACTTCACCTTGCTGAGCCTCGGTTTCCTCATCTGTAAAACAAGAACAATAACAGGCTGTTGTGAGCGATAAAGGAGATGATGTGTGTGAAGACAGCATAGGACATGATCATAGTAAGCACTCGGTGAACAATAACTATTGTTATTAAGCTCTGACTCCCCCCAGTCCTCCCTTGGAAAGTGGATTGGGCTCACATTCAGAGCTGGGCCCTGGCTGGGCAGGGCAGGGCAGGGAGAAACGGAGATGGAGGAGGGGGCTGAAGAGGAGACTTGCTCCTGCCCTTGTAGAGCTCTCTGATGGAAGTGCTGGGACACATACAAAGACCAGAGGTCTGGATATTAGAGCCTGCCAGGGGTACTAGAAAGGCATCACCTGGGTTCCAGCCTTGGCCCAGCCCTGGCTCAGCTGAGCCGTAAAACAAGGGGATTTGGTATCGCATCCTGGCTGGTTCTGGAGCTCCAGATGCTCTGATGTCTCCTCCTGATCTCAGCCAGACCAGGACAGGGTATGGGGGCGGGGATGTAAAGTTGGGAGGAGGCTTGTGTTAAGCAAGGGTTAGGAAGGTGTGGGTGAGGAGAAGGGGGAGGAGCCAGGCGGCCCACACACCTGTGGCTGAGAGTTGAGTGTTCGTGCACACATATGCATGCATGTGCACTCTGCCAGGCTGGAGTGAGTGGGTGGGAGGTGAGGGCAGTGAGATTGGGGAGGGATGTCAAAAAGCGGGGCTAGTTTGGTGGTAAGTGGGGAGCCACTGGACTTCCCCCTGAGTCCAGATCCCTTGCTTCTCTCCCTGAGCTGCTCTGCCTTACAAATGCATCTGCCTGTCAGTGAAATGGGCATAAAGGCATCTGCCTCGTAAGAGAGTTAAGTGAGGTAAGACGTGCAAAGCATTTAGCAGAGTTCTTGGGTCCTGACAGGTTCTCAGTAAATTGCAGATCTTGTTGTGAGGATTACCACCTGGTCTGCTTCAGTCTGCTTGGGCTGACCCCAGATTTAGTACAGCTCCCTTCTTCTCTCCCTTCTCTCCTATGTCTTGCTCTTCATGGTGATAGTTTAAGGCCTCCTCTTTCAGGAAGCCCTCCTTGGATAAACCCAGCCCATTTTCCCGGAGCCCCTCTCCTTCTCTCTCACTTATTATCTTTTCGTTTCCTTTTAGCACATGATTGTTGAGCCAGGCATTGCGCTAAGCCCTACTGGGGATATGGAGACAAAAAAGAAACTGGCCCGGCCCTTGGATCGGACAGCTTGGGCGGGGTGGTGGTGATGGAGACATATATTCACAAGTAACAGCAATACAAGGCAAATGGTGATATGGAATAATTTGAGCACAGAGCAAGGAGCAAAGGAATTGAGTGGTGATCAAGGAAGATGTTGGAGAGAAGGTAGCATTGGGTCTGGTCTTGGAAGATAAATAAACTCTTGATGGGTGGAGAAGACAGGGCAGCATTCCTGGCAAAGAGAACCGTATAAGAAAGGCCTGGGAGTGTACACCTGCACCGCTGACATTACAATAGGGCCGAGCTGAGTGCACGCCGCCGAGGGCTCAGGGTAGGAGGGAGGGTGGAAAGTGGAGGCCCAGTTCCAGGAGCCCTTGAGTGCTGGCTGAGGGATTTGTGCTTTATCCTGTGAATAATGAGGAGTTGCTGAGAAGAGGACTGATGACCCTTACTCGTGGATTAAAAAAAAAAATTATTCAAGTAATATACATTCTAAAAAGATGAGAAAATTCAAACAAGCAAGCAAACGAAAACAAACCTCAAAGTCCATTTTAGGAAGCTATCTGTGGCCGTGTAGGGGTGGATCAGAAAGTTGAGAGAGTGGAAGCAGGAGGCTGGTGAAGAAGTCCAGGCCAGGAAACAGAGGGCCTGGGTTGGGGTGGTGGCAGTGGGATGGAAGCACGGGGCAGGTGGAGAACGTTTCAGCATCTCTGGGATTCCGGACACGTTGACTGGGGCGGGCGGGGAGAGAGATTTGGGAACTTGAGTTCTGGCTGGTGTGCCTGGTGGCATGGGGTCACTGGTCGAGGGAGGGGTGAGGGAGCCAACCACAGCAGCCTGCGTTTTCCTTGGGTGAGACGAGGCCGAACAGAAGGGCTAGTTGATTCCCTTCACCCAAGCCTAGGGTCTCTGGGCAGCAGAGACGGCCAAGCCTCACCTTGGGCTCAGCCCTGTCTCTCCAGGGTCTGACCCACTACCCCCATCTCCTCCAGGAGCGCCTGGCGGTCCTGGACAGTCAGGCTGGGCAGATCCGGTCCCAGGCTGTGCAAGAGTCAGAACGCCTAGCCCGGGATAAGAATGCCTCCCTGCAGCTGCTGCAGAAGGTAGCCCCAGTCAGGTTGGGCGGGGGAATGAGGGCTGGCGAGGGGCTGGGGGAGTGGGAGGTGAGTGCAGAAGGGCTGGGGTGGAGACTGGCCAGCCAGGTGGGATCCCCCTTTACTTGGGGCCCCTTGCCCCACTCCCACTCCTTTCTGATTCTGCCGCTTTGGGCTTGCAGGAGAAGGAGAAACTGGCTATGTTGGAAAGAAGATACCACTCTCTCACAGGCGGCAGGGCTTTCCCGAAGACCACGTCGACCCTCAAAGAGGTAACATGGTTGGTTTGGGCCCCAGCCTCAGGCCCAAGGGGTCTCCTGGGAGGCTCTGGAGCAACACATGGGGCCTTCACCCCAACAGCTGAGGTTGAATATGGGGGCATTTTCCTGAACCGGAGAAATTTGAGTAGGGAGGGCTCTGAGGTCTGGGATTGGATGCTCTATGGCTACCAGCTGCTTCTTTTCAGCTGCCTTTCTGGGCCCCAGGAGCCCACCGATCTTACCATTTCGGGTGACTGAATACATCTGGGGGATTCAGGAGGCATGGGTGGGGAGGATGGCAGCTCAGAGGTTTGGTAAGGGCTAGGGCTGGGTGGACTCAGCTCAAGGGGCAGCATAAGGATCTAGGGGTCCTGATCTCGGAGCTCCCTGGGCTTCTGTCTGCAACTAGGCTACAGGCTCAGAAGTGGGCATTGGGGCTCGTTCTTTCCTGAGTCTCTGCATGCCTGGTGTGTGAGGTCCAACCAGGACGTGCCAAGTTTCCTGCTTCATTGTGCAAACAGTTTGGGCCTGGGGTGGGGTGGCTGGGCTGAGTGTGAGGGGTGAGGCCCCTCACACATACCCTCTCTGTAGGCTGAACTGCTCATCTCCGAGTCCTCAGAGGTGGGGCTGGGGATGGCGGCTCTGAGTCCCTTCCCAGGGTCTTCTCAGGCTGGGGCCTCCTCTGGTCCCTTAACCCCACCTGCTTCCACTCAGCTCTGCCCCAAAGCACAAGAGGTAATCGCAGCTAACTGCCTGCTCTGCTGTACTCACTGCCTGTCTGCCTGCTTGCTGAGCTGCGCTCAGCGCCTCCCAATGGCCCAGCTGAAGGGCGCGTGGCAGTAATCCTTTGTCTGGCCAGAGTTTGTTCCATAGGTGCCTGGGCAGTCCATGCAAAATCAGAGCATCCATTTGCATATAAATTTGCATATATTCTGCATGCCATCCATCCGTCCTCACGACACGCTGGACCTGCTAGCTCATTTTCCTTTTCTGTGACCCCTGGAGGACGGTGCCCCTCTGGAGCTAGGTCAGGGTGGGCTCCCCTGGATAGGGCAGGCTTAGGATCCTGTACTTTGATTCTGCATGCATTTTGGATGCCTACCATGTCCCCAGCACCTAGATAAGCTCAGAATTCTAAGGATTTGCTCAGAGAATACAACAGTCCCTGTCTTCCCAACCCACAAGCTGGCGTGTGAGCATCTTTCCAAGTCCTAACCTTCGGGCAGTGGGCTGGTTTTTCTATCTGGGCTTTTGGCCACTCCCTGCTAAGGCTGCTTTCTCAGGGCCTGTGTTGCTCAGGCCCTAGTGGTGCCTCCGGTTCCTGTTCCTTCCGGCTCCGGCTGATGGAGCAGATGGGGTGTGAGGGGACCCGTGGGAATGCTGTGACTGGCGCTCGGTGATACCTGTGTGTGCCTCACTGGGGAGGCCCAAGGTGTTGGAGACAGAAAGGCTCTCTGGGAGGTGGGTCCTGGTCCCTGGTGGACTCTTGGAAGACCTTCCTTGGGCTCCTTCACCTGCCCCTAGCCCTGGGCAAACCCAGGAATGGGCTTTCAGGGTCTGCCCGTGGCAGGGCCCGGATGCCAAGGCAACCTCAAGAGTGAAGGTCAAGAAGAGCCTTCAGACAGACAGTTCTGCCGGCCCTTTTCTGTCCCCCACCCCACTGCCCGGCAGCCAGCTGAGGCCACCGTGGGCAGCTGAGCTCCCCACGCACCCCTGCTGTGGATTTTGTATTGAATGGAGTGATGGCCCTTTGGCATGGAGTGTGGATGTCAGGTACCTGGTTGGATCCTGTTAACCTGTTCTCTGCCCGCCCTTCCCCCTCCCACCGGGCACCCTAGGAGTATGTGAGCCTGGCAGAGGTTCTCCAGCTGTGCTCCTGCTTGGACCCCTATGCTTCTGCCATCTCCCCCAGCGCGCTCGCCCAGCCCCTGCCTGACAGTGAGGTACCAGCCACCGAGTGAGCCCACCTATGCCCGAGGGCCTCCTCATGGATGCCCTCGATTGCCCCTCAGGCCTGGGTTGGGGGGGCAGCAGGGTCTGTCTTCAGCAGTGAGGGAGAAGGGCAGCTGGCATCACGGGGCTTGGGAGTGGTTCCCTCTCTTGCCTGGGGCTTCGGGATCTTCCTTCAGCTCCTGATGGCTCAAGGAGGGAAGGCCTTCTGCTCCAGCGTGAGGGCAGCCTGCAGAGAGGACCCTGGCTTTCCCGGGCTCTACAAGCCTACTCTGCTTTCTGTGTCCTCCTCTTACCCTCCCCTTGCCCGTGGGCAGGGCCATCTCTTGGGTTCCCGTCCCATTAACCTCTTGTATTCCCTCCTGTGTCTGGCCTTCCCCCAAGTACGTGACGCTTGAGCAGCTAAAGGCCATGTGGGGCACGTCGCCTGTGCCCGCAGCACCCGCGCCAGGCCTGCCTCCCTGGGCCCCTGCCTCCCAGGACCTGGTTCCCACCACCTGCCTTCTTCCCGCGCTGCCCTCTTCCTCCTCCTTCGCTTCTATCCCGCCTTCAGCCCAGGTTGGTGGTCTGTGTGTTCCTGCCACCCGCAGCCCACTAGTGGCGTGGCTCTGTCTGTGTGTGCTTTGCCCGTGCGCAGAGGCGTCTCAGCCCTCAGCCGGCCCCCGGGGGGGGAGCGCTGCCTGCCGGGGGGGCGGTGCTCCGGCTGGCCGGCATCGTGGTTGGCGCAGCACGTGTCTGTGGTCTGGGAGTTGTGCCCTGTTTCTCTTTGCCCTTAGCACGTTCGCGGCAACTGTTTTCTCACTGTTTTCTTCTCTTTACGCTCTCCTTTCTCCCTTCCTTCGTTCCTGTTTTCCCTTCCTGTCTGTTTCCCTGATAATGGTCTTCCTTTACCCTTCCTCCAACCTTCCCCTTTCTTTGCCCTTTTCTTCCTTTTTCCTCCCCTTTCCTTTCCTTTCCCCTCACTCCTTGACCTTTCCTCTCCATCCTTCCCCTCCTGTCCCCTGTCCTCCTCCCCGTGCCCCCTCCAGATGGAGAAGCTGCTGCTCCCCGCTGTAGACTTAGAGCAGTGGTACCAGGAGCTGATGGCCGGGCTGGGGACCGGCCCTGCTGCAGCCTCCCCTCGTTCCTCCCCCCCGCCTCTGCCCGCCAAAGCTTCCCGTCAGCTGCAGGTAACCCCTCCTTGCCGATCCATCAACCCCACAGTGCTGCCTTAGGTGGTGGGGGGTTAATCCAGCTGGGGCAACAGGGGCCTCTGGACCCTGAGAGGGGAGTGAGGGTCTCCTCTTGGGCAGCCATCCTGGCACTCCGGGCGTGGAGGGCCAGCCTCCTGAGTCCGGGGCTCGATGTGCTTGGCTGTCCAACGCAAGGAGGCTCTGGAGCGGCGGTGCCTCATGCTGTCCTCGGTGGCCCTCACCCCCAGAGCTTCTCACTCGGTCTTGTCCTGACGCACTCTTGAGCCTGTTGTCTCTGGAACTTGTGTGTCCTAGGAGAGTTGCCAGTGTTTTGTTCTCCTGGTCTCCCCAGGGGTGACACTTGGAGGCAGGACAGAATGGGACAAAGGCTCTGAAGTGATAGCCCTGCGGACATGCCCAAGACTCCTCCTAGTTGCCATTGGGGGCATGGCCGTGCTGGAGCCTGTGGCAAGCTGCTGCCCTCGGGGTGGGGGAAGAGTATTCGGGCAGCCTTCTGCCCCAAGTGTTGCTCCACTGACCGGCTGGAGGGCCTGAACCCCCCTACCCCCCAACGCCCCATTCAAGATTCATTCTTTGAGTGAAGACATTGCATCTCTAAGACTGTGATCTCAGCTAAAATTCCGTGTTTCCTTTGGGAGTAGTTTGTGTGACATTTCTATTTTGTGCCCAGCTGGTTTGAGATTTTTACATGTTTTGATTCATTTAATCACTACCACAGGCCTTTGAGGTAGATAACGGTAACTCTCGTTTTACAGATCAAACACTGCCCCCCCCCCCCCCCCCCCCCGCCCCGCTCCAGAAGATAAGTAATCTCTCCGAGGTCACACAACTAGGAAGTAGCAGAGGCTACGCTGAGGGCCAGGGTTCTTGACTCCAAAGACCATATTCACCGAACATTAGTGCTGTGAGGGAGCTTGGCGATTATGTAGTCTAGCCCTACCCCCTCCTTTTGCAGATAAGGAAGCCAAGGCCCAGAGTGGGGACGTGCGTGGCCCAAGGTCACAGCCCCTTAGCAGCAGAGCTGGGACCAGAGGGAGCCCCGGCCTCCAGTCAGTCTCCCGCACAGCTCTGCCCGTTGGTGTTAACTCCTCACATGGGTTGATTTACAAGGTCCTTTCTAAGATGCAGGGTTGGACCAGGGATTGGCCCAAGGAGGAGCGGCCTGGAAAGGAGGCTTGGCAGCCGCCAATAGCATCTGTCCGTTGGGCTGGCCCAGGAGGCTCAGTGCTGATGTCAGCTAGAGACAGAGGCCTCGGGAGCTGGGGCAGCACCTTGGATCACAGCCAGCCTAGATGCCATGGGGATGGTGGCCAGCGGGGGAGCTGGGGATACCAGACAGTGTCTCTTCCCTCCAGGTTTACCGCTCCAAGATGGATGGTGAGGCCACTAGCCCCTTGCCCCGGACCCGCAGTGGCCCCCTCCCCTCTTCCTCTGGCTCTTCCTCCTCCTCCTCCCAGCTCAGCGTGGCTACCTTGGGCCGTAGCCCCTCCCCAAAGGTCTGAGGACAGTGGGAGGGCTGTGTGCGTGGCAGGGTGGTGATGGTGGGGGATGGAGACAGCCACACTGGAGAGAGGTCACAGCCTCCCATGAGGGCCTTGAGGGTGGGAGGAGGTGCCTTGTGAGCCTCGGGTCCCAATGCTCCGTTTCCCTCCGCAGAGCACTCTACTCGCCCAGAATGGCACAAGCAGCCTTCCTCGCAACCTGGCAGCCACGCTGCAGGACATTGAGACCAAGCGCCAGCTGGCCCTCCAGCAGAAGGGTGAGTGGCTGCAACGCCAGCCCACCTGCTCTCCTGGGGGCCCTGGACATCTGCCACGCACTCCCCACCACTACCTCATCCATGCCCACGCCTTTCCCAGGATGTTTTTCCTTTAATTGGGATCTAGGCAAGAGCAAAAAGGATTTGGATTAGATACCTAAAGAAGAGATTCCTGGCTATTTATCAAAAGACTAAGGGCAGGGGACTAAGGGTCGGCAGGGCGGGGTGGGGGTGGGGGTGGGGGTGGGGGGGTGGGGGTTGGTGGCTGTGAGATCTTTCCTAGAGACCGCAGCAAATAAGGGAAATGCTTGTTGACCTGAGTAGAGATAGACGTTATCCTGTCTGGAGGCAGGGGGTTGGACTTGATGACCTCCACAAATGCTTCCCTAAGATATTGTCTCTAGGGACCCAGGAGTCCTGGTTGCTCGTGTGCGTTTTGTTTGTTTTGAAAGTCCAAGTCCTTGCCTTTCTCCCCTCTCATCCCCTCTGTGTCTCTACCCGGGGCCCCCCTACCAGTCGAGTCGCTTCCTGCCGAGCCCCTCCCAACTGACGACCCAGCAGGTAGAGCGTTGGTCATTGAGGGCATTGCTTTGGCCAGGCAGCCCCTGCCCGGGCATCCGCATGATGTATTCTGCCCAGGCCCCCACTGCCCGCAGGCAGACTCCCAGGCTGAGTTGGGTTGGGGTGTTGGGCTGGCCTCACCCCGCCAGCTGAGCTCTCTCCTGCCTCAGCTGTGCTCCGCCTCGTCTCCCCTTCCTCCTTTCCTGCCGCGGGCACTCCTGCTTCTGCATCGCCGCGGGGTCTGCATTGATGTGGGTGCTCGTGGGGCTCCCAGCATCTCTTGCATCACCCTTCCCCAGCAGCAGGGTGGGTGCGTGTGCCCTGCCCACCTCTTCAGGCCGTGGTTGTGAGCTGGAGCCACCTGGCCGGGGCCCCACCTGGGCAGGTTCGCTGCCGCGTGTGGGCTCAGGACACAGTGGGAGCGCTGAAGTCAGGCTGCATGGCTGTGACCAGTTGTGCAGGTGACAAAGCGTTGCCAGGGCAGCCGGACCTGGAGCTGCGGGGGCTTCAGGGAAGCTGGTGGGGGGCAAGGGGGCTGCCCCGTGTTCCCTTCTCCCTGCTCGCCTCCTCCCTCCGTCTGTGATGCAGCCGGCGTCCTCCCTGGGGAGGTGGGGTGCCCCCCGTGACTCCCGCCTGTCGCTCCTGCAGGGCAGCAGGTGATTGAGGAGCAGCGGCGGCGGTTGGCTGAGCTGAAGCAGAAGGCGGCGGCCGAGGCGCAGTGCCAGTGGGACGCCCTGCACGGGGCCGCGCCCTTCCCGGCCGGGCCCTCGGGCTTCCCGCAGCTCCTGCATCACTCCATCCTGCACCACCTGCCGGTGGCCAGGGAGCGAGGGGAGGAGGGCGAGCATGCCTACGACACGCTGAGCCTGGAGAGCTCAGACAGCATGGAGACCAGCATCTCTACGGGGGGCAACTCGGCCTGCTCCCCCGACACCATGTCCAGGTACCCGCGCCCCGGCTGCCACCCGACGGCCCGCCGCCGTCCTGCCCACACCAGGGCCGCCGCCTCCACCGCGTGCCTCCTCCCCTTGCCTCCCCAGTGCCAGCGGCCTGGATGTGGGGAAGACGGAAGAAATGGAGAAGATGCTGAAAGAAGCCCATGCGGAGAAGAGCCGGCTCATGGAGTCGAGGGTGAGGCAGATCTGGGCCATGGGAGGCGGGAGGAGGTGCGAGGCCCCGGGGCTGCCCTCCGCCCGCCAAGGGCCTCCGCTCCTCCCCAGGCCCCTTCACCCACATTGTCCTCGCAGCAGTCCCTTGAGGAAGAGTGTTTTCAAAGCCTGTGTTTCTCAAGTGGGGGATGCGGAGGCTTGGCGAGATGACCAGTTTCACAGCTCTTAGGAAAAGGGGAGGCAGCACCCAGTGTCCAACGGTGAACTTCCCGTATGGGAGCTTCCAGTCTTTGTGTGTTCACCTCTTTGGACGTTTGGCCACCACAGAAATTTTGATTCCTGTCTACCTGAGTGCCAGGTCACTCCTCTTGGGGATGGCTAGGACCTGGGGTTGAAGGATGGGGACAGAGAGAAGGCAGATGTCCAAGCCAGAGCAGAGGTGTTGGCTGCGGGGGCCTCACGTTGCCTACCGATGGGCCTGGGACACAGCAGAGGGGCCAGGGGTTCATCGTGGGCACAGCCAGGCTGAGGAAACTGTGCCTGGGGAGGAGGTGAAATAGAGAGTCTGCAGAAGCTCGTCTGTCTCTATCATCCGGGCATTCTGCATGTCTGGAGTTAAGAGTGGAACCCGGGGAGCAGGAGATCAACCAGAAAAGAAGGCCTCTTAGTCTTATTTACTTCAGAGGAGGGCAGATTTACAAACATCTCTTGACAAATGGAGAAAAAGGAGGTTCTGCTAAGTGTTGAGCTGGGAAGAAATGACGGATGGGAGTTAATAATATGAAGGTTGTTATCATTGATGAAGACATATAAAACATCACCCACATGCTGTGTATTTAATGATTTGTTTCAATGACTGAAAATCTTTTGATAATGGCTTTCATAAGTTCATTTTTTTCCCATAAAATCTGAAGTTCAACCATAAATGTTTCTCATTTGGAGTTTCAGAGGGCCTTCACTTATCGATTAGGTTGTTTAGACAATCCATGTCCTAGGAATTCAGATAGAATTATAAAAGCCCCATTTTTTTATTGAGTGCTTCCTTCCTGCCAGAGTTAGTGATGGGCATTTACTCACATGATCTCATTTAATTTTCGCTGCAATCCCAGGAGTAGGCACTCTTGGCCCCATTTTACAGATGAGGCAACTGAGGCTTAGGGAGTTTGTCAGGGTCCAGAGCTCATAGTGGTGGTAGAGCCAGGATTTGAAGCCAGGTTGGTCTCACTTTAAGGCATTTACCCTTGTCAGCCAAGTCCTTAGAGAGGGTGGGCTTGGAGGATGATGGCCCCTCATGCCAGGCTGCCCTCTGAGGTGGATGCCTCCTGTGGCTCTGCCCCGGCCTGAGGAGGGGTGGCAGGGACTTGCGGGGGAAGAGGGCAGTGGTGGGCACTGAGCCCTGGCTTTGGGGATAGGAGCGGGAGATGGAGCTGAGGCGGCAGGCCCTGGAGGAGGAGCGGAGGCGGCGGGAGCAGGTGGAACGGAGGCTGCAGGGCGAGAGCACCCGGAGGCATCAGCTCGTGGAGAAGGAGGTCAAGATGCGGGAGAGGCAGTTCTCACAGGTGAGTGGGTGGTGGGCTTAAGGGTAGGGCTGACGAGGGGTCGGGATATCCCAGGGTACTACCCCTGCTGGGCTGTAGAGCCTGTTCTCTCCAGAAAGGATTGCACAAGCAGAATTCTACCTGGGACTTGTTTGGCCCCAAGGAACAAGGACCCGCTGTGTGTGTGTGTGTGTGTGTGTGTGTGTGTGTGTGTGTGTGTGTGTGTGTGTGTGTGTGTGTGTGTGTGTGTGTGTGTGTGTGTGTGTGTGTGTGTGTGTGTGTGTGTGTGTGTGTGTGTGTGTGTGTGTGTGTGTTGATTGGGTTGTGGGGATGCGGCAGGCCACCTTTTAGAGAAGAGGGTCTGGACAGGCCTTCCAGTGATGGGAGCTGAGCCAGAATCAGGGTGGCTACCCTTGGCCTCTCGCAGGGGCCTCACCTCTGCCTCGTGAGCCTGCACTGCACCTCCTTCCCGGTCCCTGATGCCCTCCTGCTTCTGGTGCTTTGTGGCTGTCCTAGCCTCACTCCACCAGACCTTTTGGCTCTAGGCCCCACCACCAGCAGCTGGCCTCACTTTGACTTTCGGTTTCCATCTCCAAAAGAGAATGTACTAGTTTCTTCTTGGGACAAGAATCCATCCTTACACAAAAGCCAACCCTGGGCTTTTTCCTTATACGGGAGACTTGAGCAGAGCAGTTGAAGGGAGAGGGAGAAATTAGGTTGGGCAGGGAAATCGACTCATGTGTCTGGTCCCAGACCCTGGGCCCCTGGGAGAACCTGTGAGATTCAGACAGGTTGTCCCTTCCTCTGGGGGTTTCCATAGGCCTCCCCAGCGTGGAGGTCCTACCCAGCAGTGACTGGCGATCATAGCTCCATGATTTCCTGATGTTGCTGCAACATGAATTCTAAGGGGTAGGTTGGCTCGGGAATTTAGAAATAATTAAGAAACCCTGTGTGTGAGTTTGATCTCTGTGCTTGGAATCTTTTGCTAAATGCCTAGTTCCCCTTTCCTGTCTCTGTCAGTGGTCTCTTTGGGACTCTCTTCTCTAGCCCCCTGCGCTGGGGCTTAGGAATGGCTGCAGGGGCCACCAGCTTTGAGGAGGTGGATGGCGTCAGCTCATCTTTGGGGCACCTCCGGGAAGTTGAGCGTTTTGTTTCTTCTTTTTTCTAAAATAAATTTATTTTTATTTATTTATTTTTGGCTGCATTGGGTCTTCGTTGCTGTGTGCGGGCTTCCTCTAGTTGTGGCGAGCGGGAGTTGCTCAGCAGTTGTGGCACAGGGGCTTAGCTGCTCCGCAGCATGTGGGATCCTCCCGGGCCAGGGCTCGAACCCGTGTCCCCCGCATTGGCAGGCAGATTCCTAACCACTGCGCCACCAGGGAAGTCCCTGTTTCTTCTTTAAATAATTTGTAATGTTTCCTTTTCATGTCATTCTAACATTCTTCCTCGAAATAAAGAGGAGAAAAAAATTCCAGTTGACTGAGAATTCTAGTTAAGTATCAGAAATTTTGAGGTGGAACAGACCTTAGAGATTCTCTAGTTCAAAGCCCTTGTTTACATATAAGGAGACAGAGGCCCAGAGAGGGACTGTGACCCAAACAAGGCCCCACAGGAAGTTAGAGACCAGGCTTCTTTTTATTTTTTGCGGTACGTGGGCCTCTCACTGTTGTGGCCTCTCTCGTTGCGGAGCACAGGCTCCGGACGCGCAGGCTCAGCGGCCACGGCTCACGGGCCTAGCTGCTCCGCGGCATGTGGGATCTTCCCGGGCCGGGGCACGAACCCGTGTCCCCTGCATCGGCAGGCGGACTCTCAACCACTGCGCCACCAGGGAAGCCCCCAAGACCAGGCTTCTTATTGGGCTTTTCTTCCAAGAGCATGTTCACATCTGGTCCTTTGCTTTGTTCCATTCAGCCCAGGAGGGAGAGGAGGGGCAGGAACAGGACAAGGACAGCTGTGTCTGGGAAACTGAGGCGTAGAGCCGTTCAGCAGTTTGCCCAGACCTGGGTGGAGTCAGCACAGGCGTGCCAGGTCCCTGCTTTGGCCAAAGCCCCATGAAACCAGAGTGACAGCCAGGAGGGTCGGGAGGGAGTGATGGCAGGCTTTCGGGGGTTCGGGACTGAAGCCAAGGGGCCCGGGCAAGGGAATGACAGGGGAAGAGAGGGGCCCCTACTGATCCTACCCTCTGCTCCCAGGCACGACCCCTGACCCGCTACCTGCCAATCCGGAAGGAGGACTTTGACCTGAAGACGCACATTGAGTCCTCAGGCCACGGTGTGGATACCTGCCTGCATGTGGTGCTCAGCAGCAAGGTACAGGCACGCATGGCCCCGGGGCACGGGGTGGGTGTCGTGGTGGGGACCCCACGTTCAGAGGCACCTCCTGGGTCCTCGGAATAGTGGCCTTAGTTCCTGCCCTAACACCAGCGGTCTCTGTCCCAGGACCAGGTGTGCTGGCCTGAAGAGATGTTGGGGACAGCCCCCCGACAAATACAGGCACAGGCGATGGCACTGACATTGCTGCTCAGGGAATAAAGGTTTAGGGGCTGCACATTTGGGTCTTTCCTCACCCCTGCATTCCACCAGGTCTGCCGTGGCTACTTGGTCAAGATGGGTGGCAAGATTAAATCATGGAAGAAGCGCTGGTTTGTCTTCGATCGACTCAAGCGCACCCTTTCCTATTATGTGGGTGAGTTCCCCCAAGACTGCCCCAGAGCCAGGACCCCTGAGCTCTGTCACCCAGGACAGCGGGTCTTCTGGAAGCTTCCAAGTGGGGTCCAGGGGCTTGGGCTGGGTCTTGTCCTCCCCTCTCTGAAAATGTACAGAGTATACCTGGTTCACCTCCATTGATTTGTTCACGCATTCATTTTTTCAGTAGTATTACCGAGCATCTAATAAGTTACAGGCACTATTCTAGGCTCTGGTGATAAGCAAGGTGGCCACAGCTCTCTCTCCCTTGGAGCCTTTTATCAGGGAGGCAGATAGTGAGCAAAGAATGATGGGAGTGCTGTAGGGGGCCCCAGATGCTGTGGGCGCGTGGAATCCTGTGGATTCCCCCTCGGGCAAGTTCCTGCAAAGGCACCAGCACGAGCAGCTGAGCAGTGCCCGGGACGCTCAGGGCAGCCCTGAGGACAGCCCCCTGGCCCATCCTGCTCCCTCCGCCCTCGGCACCCAGCCTCCAGCTTAGTTTCCCATCCCTGCAGCTCCCTCTCGACAGCTTCCACGTGGAGCGTGGGATGCTGTATCCTATCTTGGTCAGGATAGGCTAGGCTGTACCGCGGAAGCGACCTGTCCTAAGATCCCAGTGGCTCAAAACCCGTGTTTCCCTACTTACTCCTGGTACGTGTCCATGTACGTCGTGGGTTGGCGGGGGCTCTGCTCTGCGTCAGCGTTCTCTTTGCTTCAGAACATGCCTTTCTAGAACGTTGCTGGCTGCAGCGGCAGAGGGTAAAGAAAAGCCTGATTGGGTTGGCACTGGCGTTAAATGCCCCAGCTGGGGTCTGTTCAGCCAGTCACCCGGCCCCACCCAACCACAAAGCCGGGAGGAACGGTCCTGCTGGGAGCCTGGAAGGAGAGGGCCGGAGGGTTTGGTGCTGGAGTCGCTCAGGCCTGGACACCCTGCTTCCCACCCTGACCTGGTCCCCAGCCAAGTGCCATCCCTTCCAAGAAGCCCTCCCTGGCCACCTGGGCCCTGGGAACGGGGAGGCAGAGACACGCATGTCCCCATGTTTCCACCTAGGCTGGGAAGGGACTTTGTCAGGATTGAGAGGAACAGGCCCGGGAGGACAGCTCCATCTTAGGCACGTTGAGGTTGAAGTGCCCCTGGGGCATCTAGGGTTACGAGAAAGGTCAGGGTTAGAGGCAGAGTGAAAGTTGAAGCTGTTGGAATGATGATAATAACGATAATACTAATGATAGCAGATCATACTTACTGAACACTTGTATGAGCCAGATGCCGTGCTGAGCACTCTACGTGCCTCATCTCATTTAATCTTCACAGTGATCTTGTGAGGGAAGCACTGTTTTTACACTCATTTTACAGATGAGGAAAATCAGGCACAGAGAGGTTAAGTAACTTGCCCAAGGTCTCTCAGCTGCTAAGAAGCAGAGCTAAGACTGATCTTAGGCAATTAGACTTTAGAGCAGAGAAGAGGGAGAAACAGAGCTGCACTCTGGGGCAGGTCCACCCTTGTGAGGAAGGAGGCACCAGCAAAGCGAAAGGGGCAGGAGGCGGGAAGCCACATGCCAGGTGCTGGGCTGGTGCTTGGCGCGTGTGACCTTCCTTAATGTCTGTGAAACAAAAGGAGACCCAATCAGACAGGGGAGGGGGAGGGCAGGGCGGAAATAGAGAAGGAAGCCAGCCAAGGGAGCAGACATGTGCAGGCAGGGGGTGTCACCAGCGATGATGGAGGCTGCAGAAAGGCCAAGAGTAGTGTGGACCCGGAGGCCATTTGATTCGGGGTTGGGTCTTGACGAGAGGATGGTTTCCACCGCGTACCGGGGTGGGAGCCAGATTGCACGCGATGCCTCAAGGGTAGGTGGGAGGTAAGGAAGCAGAGGCAGGAATGTGGCACTATTTCCAGTAAAGGAAGAGATGGGAGAGAACAGAGGCTGGAGGGAAGGCCAGGCCCAGGGGCCAGGATGGGGCTGGGTCCCTGTTCGGGTCCCTGGGTCCCGAGGAGGAAGTGCTGGGTGGAGGCGGGCCTGTGGCTGGATCAGGGCCCTGGATGTGCCTGGCCTGCTCCTCGAAGCTGACATCCTCCCTGCCCTTGTCTGGGCCCTCCTCCCACCTACTCCATGAAACCCCTCCATTCTACAGGGTCCAGATCAGAAGCCACCTCTGGGGAAGCCTTTCCTGGTCCCGCCTCACTGGGAGCGGTTCCTGCCCTCCGCTGTTAACTCCTGTGTTATACAGGGTCCCTCTGCCATGTGGTACCAGCCCTGGGGCGTAATGATGTCATGACAGATGCCACGTGCATTGTGCCAGACGCTGTGCTGAACAGTCGGAGTGTGTCCTCTCACTCAGCACTCGTGACTGCCAGTGACCTGTAGGCGTTCTCTTGGAGTCCTAACCGTGCCCAGGTCACACAGCTGATAAGCGGCTGTGTGTCTGCTTTCCTTTCCCCCGAATTGTGGGCTCCTAAGAGTAGGGTCTCTGACTTCTTTGGATCCCAGTGCCTCGGGCTCATTTATTCAACATTGATTGAGCACCTGCCGTGTGCTAGGGTATAGCAGTCAGTGTTGGAGAGCTAGACCTAGGAACAGATAAAGGAGGGTTCAGATTCAGCACCGTGAGATCTGTACAGAGGACCATCCGTGCTGTAGGGGCACGGGAGAGCACAACCGTGCACGCCAGTGGTGACAATTGCAATGGGTCTTGAAGATGACATAGGAGTTTGCCAAGGGAATGGGCTGGAGACCATTCCAGTGTCGGCAGAGCGTACTGTTAGGGGACCGTGAGAAGCTCAATCTGGCCGGAGAGGACTTGCAGTTGGTGCAGGGGAGGGATGTGAGGCAAGGCCAGAGGGGCGCATTGGCACCGGCCTGTCAGGGACCTTTGCCCAGCCAAGGAGGCAGCAATGTCCAGTGAGGCAGCAGGATTCGATTTGCTTCCGGAAGCTCCCCCCTCGGCATCAGGGCCAGTGAGTTGAGGGGCAGGGGGCGGGGCAGGGGCACATTAGGAGGCTGTAGCAATGATCTGGGATCGATACCTGGGCCTGAAACAACACTGGGGGTGGGGGAAGGTGCCAGCCATCGCAGTCTGAGTTTAGTGATCTTGTGGCCTTTCCTTTGTGACTTGGGCTCAGTGCTCAGGACGTCAGTTGAGGTGCCTGCTCGGTGTCTGCCCCAAGACGGGATGGCCCGGGCCCTGTGCTTTCTCCTGCCAGCGCCCTGTCCCTGCCACCTGAGCAGTCATCTGCTCTGCGGGTTTGCCCACCTCCTTCCTGCCACCCCTGCCTCCAGATGCTGTATGCTTCCTTCCAGTTTTTACTGTTGGAGTTAAATAGATAAATGCATTCATATAGTTCAAAACTCAAGACACATAAAACGGTTTAAATTGAGCATTACGCCCCCTCTCACTACAGGTAACCACCTTTAAATCTCTTGTGTATCCTTCTAGAGTATCTTTAGGGGAATATAAACAAATGCAAACATGTATTCTTACCCCTTTTCTTACACAAAAGGTAGCACCCAATACATTCCTTGTTTTCCTGCTAATGTATCTTAGAGATCTTTCTATCTCAAATATATCTATATCTAGATATTGATATCTGGGAATATTTTATAGATTTCTTTTTTTTTTAATTAATTATTTTTGGCTGCATTGGGTCTTCGTTGCTGCACGCGGCTCTAGTTGCATCGAGCGGGGGCTACTCTTTCTTGCGGTGCGCGGGCTTCTCTTGTTGCGGAGCACGGGCTGTAGGCACGTGGACTTCAGTAGTTGTGGGGCGCAGGCTCAGTAGTTGTGGCGCATGGGCTTAGTTGCTCCGCGGCATGTGGGATCTTCCTGGACCAGAGACCAGGGCTCGAACCTGTGTCCCCTGCACTGGCAGGCGGATACTTTTTTTTTCTTAAATTTTTTTACTTTTATTTATTTTTTGGCTGCGTTGGGTCTTTGTTGCTGTGAGTGGGCTTTCTCTTGTGGTGAGCAGGGACTACTCTTCGTTGCGGTACGCGGGCTTCTTATTGTGGTGGCTTGTCTCGTTGCAAAGCACGGGCTCCAGCTGCGTGGGTTTCAGTAGTTGCAGCACGTGGGCTCAGTAGTTGTGGCACACGGGCCCTAGAGTGCAGGCTCAGTAGTTGTGGCTCACGGGCTTAGTTGCTTCGTGGCATGTGGGATCTTCCCGGACCACTGTGCCACCAGGGAAGTCCTTAGATTTATTTCCGAATCTGTATCTATATCATATTTCTCTGTCATTCTGTTAAACAGCTGGATGTATTCCATGATGTGGCACACTCTAATTTGCTTAGACATCTCCACTTGATGGATACCTGGCTTGTTTCTAATCTTTCATGACTATAGGTACTGCTATGGTGAAGCTTGTAAATTTGTTATTTTGTACATGTGTAAGATAAATTTTCGTGAAGTGTAAAAATTGGCTTGAGGGGCAAACACCTTGCTAACTTTGGTCGATGCAGCCAAACCATTCCTAAGGGTTTACCAGTTCCCACCTGTCAGATTTATTACACCACCTGTTTCTCCACAGACTTACCAAAAGTGTGCTGTGTATCTGGGGTGTATTTTTGCCGTTCCGATAGGTTAAAAGTGGTGTCTCGGTGGAGTTCTAATTTGCATTCTCCATAATTCTGAGTGAGGCTGAACACTGACCATGTCTTCCGGGCTCCCTGCTGGGCTCTGTTTTGGAGTCCTGGGAATCACTCCATTTCCCACGTGAGGATGCTCCACGTCCACGAGCCTGGCCCTTATTCCTTTGCAGACAAGCATGAGACGAAGCTGAAAGGGGTCATCTATTTCCAGGCCATCGAGGAAGTGTACTATGACCACCTGCGCAGTGCAGCCAAGGTGAGGGGCAGAGGGACAGCCCTGGGGAAGGGGTGGGCCCAGCAGGGCCCTGTGAGCAAAGGCCTCCAGCCTGCCCTCTTCAGAGGCTCGGACCCATCTCTTGTTCTCTTTCTAAACTTTCTCTTCCTCTCTCCCTCTCCCTTTCCCAGAAGAGGTTTCTCAGCTTCACTATGGTGTCTGAGGTACCCCTCCCCATATGCCTGTAACCAGAACTACTGCATATTAATGCCTCCTGTACCCTTCTCGCCCCTGACCCTTGACTCTCCCCTAAGTACCCCCCCTTCCCCCAGGCCTGAGGGGGGAGCCAGGTGGGTTGCAGAGAGCAGGAAGCCCCTGTGGGCGTGAGTACGCTTGCTTGCCTCCCAATCCTGAGATGACGGTAGGATGTGTCCCTCCGTGGGGGTGGGCAGTGCAGAAGGGATGGCTACAAGGGGAGTAGGGGGCCCTCAGAGACTAGATCTGGTCAAGAGGATTGGTAAACAGGAGACGTTTGAGGCTGGGACCATCTGCCTTCATGCAGGTCAGCCTCCCTCCCGCCAAGCCTCAGATGCCCACTCTATCCCTGATCTTCTGCCCTTCTGGGGTCCTGGGGCCCAGCGTCCCACTTGTAGCTTTTTCCATCTGTTTGTCTTTTGCTGAGAAGAGACTCTGGTCCTCACTGGAGCAGCCCTTTGAGACTGAGTCTTTCCCTTTTGTGCCTGCGGGTACCAAGGAGCAGGGCCCCCGCCTGGCAGCGTCTGTCCCTGCCAGGGTCCAAGGACTGCCCAGCTGAGAGGAGGGGACTGTCTCAGCTTGGGGCCCACCTGGTGGTGGGGATTGGGCTCTGGGCCTATTTAGGACTCAGCCTCGAGCTCCAGGGTGTCCTGGAGCCAGAGAGAGGAAGGGCAGACGGTGAGGCAGATGCAAGATGCTCCTGGCCTTTGGGGGTGGGCCCTGGCTTAGACCTTCCTCTCTCCCTCGGCAGAGCCCAAACCCGGCCCTCACCTTCTGTGTGAAGACCCACGACCGGCTGTACTACATGGTGGCCCCGTCCGCAGAGGCCATGCGCATCTGGATGGATGTCATCGTCACCGGAGCAGAGGGCTACACCCAGTTCATGAACTGACCGAATGGGCCTCGTGGACCCTCAGGCCGGCCCAGGACCCAGGCCCAACTGCCTGCTGCTCCACTCGCCCCTGGAGACAGTCACGCCCTGGGCCTCAGGCCTCACACAAGTGCTCCCAGAGGCCCTGGAGGGCGGAGCATGACTGGGGTTTTGTACAAGAAGTGACTTTGTAATGTTCTGTAAGGAGCTCGTCCTGTGAGTTTCTGAGCTCCGGCCCCCTAAAGAACCAGCCAGGAGATAAAAGTTGGGGAGGGGGCTTTGCTGCCTCCTGGGAGCCCAGAACTTTCAATAACCCTTCAGGGTCCTGCCCCAGGCCCAGCCAGGCTGAGGAGCTATCACAGAGGGGCCCCTCCGCTCTGACCTGGCACCTGTGCTCCCCAGCCTGTGTTCTCTTTTGTAAAGGACTAATTATGGTACCAGAAGCTGCCAAAGATCCCCTCTTGCCTCAGCCCCCTTTGCAGGGGCCTTGGGGGCTGAGCAGAGCCACATTCAGAGTGGGGTAACAGCTCAGGCGGTGTACTTCTCAAACCCCGCTCTACCCCGTTGTTGTCCTGCGTTTATATTTTTTATTACTTTGCTGAAGGGCCAGAGACCGGAAGTGTCATCCTTGAGGTCCCAGCTCTATCACCTTTTTACAGACCCATCACCATGGTCACCACAGTGACGGCTTCATCGCCATGGTTACATACTAATTGCCGTGGCTCCGTGGCTCAGCCCACTGCTTTGGCGGTGGGCCCGTCTGAGGGTATGTGCCATGTTCTCTCCAGCCCAGGCCCTTGGGCATCTCCTGCTGGGGGGAAGGGACTGAACACCTTCTCCCTGCCCCCTGCCTGCGTCTCCAGGCCCTGATACACAGCCTGCTGGCTCCCCTGTCCAGCCCTCCCCCTTCCACTCGTGCCTTGCTGAGAGCCAGAAGGGGTGAAGCTGGGAACTATAGACCAGAGGAGGAGCCATTGGATGGGAGAAGAAGCTAGAAGGCTGTCTTTGGGGTTCTGTTATAGGGCTGAGTTTCTGACACAGGGTTGTTCAGATTCTCCCTGATGGAAGTCCTGAGCAGGAGAGGAAGCAGCAGAGGGGGGTGCCCTGAGGTCTGGTTGCCCTCCCTGCAGCCTCAGAAGGGGGATGAAATGGAGAGCAGAGGACCAGGCCTCCAGCTGTCTGTGCTCAGCCCTTTCCGCCTTAACACTAAGCCCACCTCCCTGTCTCCCTTCCCAGCCCTGGGCCATGGTTGCTGGGTCCAGGCTGGATGTTTTTCAGTATTTGTAAGCATCTCAGCAGAACAATAAAGCATTTGGACTATGTCTTTGGGAGGCCTGGTTGGGGGGGACCTGGGGTTGGGATACGTGGGTTAGGAAAGCTAGGTCTCCCCACAATGCAGCATTTCCACCTTATTAGATGTTCCAGGGACCCAGGGCCCAACCGTGACCTCCAGGTCCCTACCCTGCCTCCACTCCACTGTGACCAAGGACCGGTCTGGGGGTGGGGGGTGGGCTCTCCAGGGATAAAGGATCAAGAGGCAGGAGAACGCAGGGACTCATGTGGAGGTTTAATTGGCAGGAGCTGGAGCCAGATGAGGGCGTGAAGGCCCATCCCTGAGGCAGGAGGCTAAGCAGAAGGGCAGCTGCAAGGCAGTGGGGCTCCAGGAAAGCTGTGTGGGTCCCCGAGCTCAGCCGGTCACCATAGTGGTCCAGCCAAACCCCTCCTGGAGAGAGGTAAGGTCAGTGGGGCAAGATCTCTGGGGAAGGCCCCCACGTCCTTTTATGGGGTATATGGGTCCCCACCTAGAGGCTCTGGCCCTGCATAGCCCCAGGGGTACCAGGGAGCACCAGTCAGGCCCTTCCCTGGGACCCACCTCCATGGAAAAAACAGGTCCGGAGAGGGGAGGTTATGGTCAGTTGCAGGGACGGCAGAGCCCCGAAGTTCCCTGGAGGCTGTGGCCCACTCACCTGAACTTCATACTCCCCTCCACCACCTGGTTGTCCACCGTTGCTGACATCATACTGGGGACAAGAAGACGGGCTCTAAGGTCAGGCCCTACCCCAGCCCCGCAATGCCAGGCCTCTAGGGAAGCCAGAAATGGGAGCCCCTTAGGGAGAAGCCGCTCTGGCCAGCAGCTCTGACCCCTGCAGTGCCCAAGAATGGCCACCAGGTGCCGCCACTGTCCCCAGCTGTGTGGGCCTGGGCTTTGCACAGCCTGACGATTCCTCCATCTCACCGTGGGGAGGAGGACCTCGAGGGACTGGGCTCAGGGGCAGCTCACCTTCTCATATACGGCTGACTTTTTGGAGTAGATGTCACAGTTGGTTCGGATGCAATTCTGGGCCAGCTGGAAAGCTACTTCCTGGACTCTGGCTGAAGGAGACTTGGCCAGACCTGGACCCCACCCCAGGTAGGACCCTGAATCTCCAGAGCCCCCATCCCAGGGGGAGCAGAGGCCTGAGCCTTATTCTCCTCAAGGAGGGAAAGAGGCCCCGGGCGCTAAGACCTCCCTCCTGGAGCCGGGGGCCAACCTGCTCCCATCCAGGCCTGGGTGTGGAGAGAGGAGGGCCGATTACCCTGACAGGTGGAGGTAGGTGTGAGTGTTTGCTGAGTGAGAGGCGGAGAGAGCAGACGAGCCAGAGAAGGGCCTCTGCCTCATTTGTTCATGCCTCCCCAGAACCAGGCAGGCGGACCCTCTACCTCCGTGGGCTGAGGCCCTGGGAGAGGCCCCATCCCTGCCTCCTCACCTCTGATGAGCAGGTCCTGCAGGGGGCCGAGGCATTGGAGAAGTCCCACTGCTGGCCTGTCTTCTGGTAGGTGAGGATCTGGCTGTCCTAGAAGGTTCCAGACGTTACCATGAGTGTAGGTGGGGGCTGGACAGGGAGCCAAGAGGCTGGGCCCTCCCGAAGCCAGATGTCCCCTTTGGGGGCCTTCTCTCCTTGGCTCACAGCTGCCCCCTGGTGGCAGAAGTGGGACCCTCAGGCTAAGGCCCTGGGCGGAGTGGGGTGTGGCTGCCACTTGCCAGAGGTCACAGGTCAGGGTCAGGGAGTGACGGGTGGCCCTGTCCCCAGTGTAGCAGCCCGCCCTGCTGCCCCCTCGCCTCCAGGTATTTCAGAGCCTTGTCCACGTTGCCCGGGTCACGGCCCCAAGAGGAGTGTGGTAAATGGGGTGAACGTCCAGATCTTTTATGCTGAAGGCCATACTTGACCAGCCACCTTCCTCCTTGTCTCACAGGCCAGCCTTCAGCGCGGCCTAGCTTGGTTTCTGCAAATTTTAGTACCTCACAGCTTGGGAGTCATTCTCCCAGGGGGCACTGGGTTTAGGAGTAACCAGAGCCCCTACTCGGGCCCTACAGGACTCTCTAGAAAGAACTGAGGGGGAGGTCGGAAACATCTACTTCTAACTCCTCACCTTCTGCCCTCCCCAGCCTCCCCCAGGCAAACCGAGCCTGTCCTCCACCCCCAGGCTGCCCCGTCCTGCCCTTTACACCACATGGTGACTGTTCACTCCCCTGCGGGACTCCCTGGTCCCTGAGCTCCTCTGGTGAGGTCTCTGCTCGGGAATGATAATTGCTACTGCTGATCCTGGCCCAGCCCTGTGCTCAGCACACCATCGCGCACTTTCTCTCCTTTGTCTGAGGCTCAGAGAGGGCAGCAGTTTGCCCCTAGCTGCACAGCACCTGTCCTCCAGCCTGACCCCAGGGCCCTGGCACCCACTGGCACAGGGCAGTGCTCCAGGGTCGTGTGCCAGCTTGGCCCACTTCCTCACCAGCCCCTCACCCAGCGGGAGCACACCCGAGCCCCTTCCGCTCCTCCCCGCCAAATCCCTGACGGGCTGACTCTCTCCCACTAAAGCCACCTCACGGGTGTAGAACTGGGAGAGGATGGACAGAGAAAACATCTGATGTGGACACAGCAAGCCCCACTCTGGTCCCTACTGTGCTCTCCCTTGGCCATGTCCGTCCACATCCGCCTCACTGGGAAAAGGTACTGGGGTTTCATCCACACCTGGGCCAGAATTGGGGGGCCCTGATCCTCTGGGCCTGGCTTCACAGTGGCAGCCGAGATTCGGGGGGCACTGGGCTGAGCGGTCCAGGCTCCTGCACACCGTCGTGCTCTTGCTGGGATGCCAGAGGCCAGCATGTGGGGACCAGCAGACCAGACTCCCCACGGCCCAGACCTTGACCAGGGCCACACGGCTGAGCAGCCCCAGAGCCAGAACCCAAGCCCGGGTTGCCTGGCTCCAAAGCCCACGGCTGCCAGGGCCTCCAGCTTCCCAGCCTCCTCCAGCCCCCACTCCACGTGGGTCCCAGGCTCCCTGCGCCCTCTCCCCTGACTCCAGGTGAGGCCAGAAGTCCTCAGCCACCCTGAGCATTTCTCTCTGATCTACTCAAGACACCCCTTCGTTGTGCCCGGTGGGCGCTTTGTTGAGTTCTACTACTGGGGAGCGGCCGGGGGCTTCGGGGCAGGGAGCAGGGCATGCGCGGGGGGAGCCCGGGGCCCGCGGGGCGTCCTGCGTGGGGTGGTGTGATGCCTGAGCTGTCCTCCCAGGGACTCCTACTGGCTGATGGAGGGTCTGTTCCTCTCTGAGATGCCCCAGATGCTGAAGGGCATGCTGCAGAACCACCTTCCTACGGTGGGCACCCCTCCCCGTGCTGCCCTGCATCCCCGTTCCTGAGACCTCCCAGGACGGGGCTTGGGAAGGGTGCCTGCGGGGGAGGTGGTGCTTGGCTCCACCCCGGGGACAACATTGAGACCCTGGCCTTGGAGTTGGACTTTTGGACTAAGAACAGGAACATCTCTGTGAGCTCCAGGGGAAAGAGCTACGTCCTGCATTGATATATCCTTTACAGGGGACCCAGGTGAGGGCGTGCCCGGCCAGCCTCTCAATCTCTTGTGTGTTTGCTCTGATGGGGAGTGTCAGGACTCCCCTGGGCAGGAGGGTCCCACCTCTCAGGTAGTGATCTGATAGCTCTGGGCAGTCCAGCGCTGTGGGCCCCAGGGCAGCTGAGCCAGCATGGCTCCGCCTCCTGCTTGGTCACGGCAGGCCTAGAGCCTCTCAGTGCCAGGCCCCCTCTCCTCTTGCCAAGAGTGCCAGTGATGTAGCCCCTCTCAGATGGTGATCCTGAGGGCATGGGGGCCTGTGTTCCCAGGACAGGGGTGCCAATCTGTGCTCCGGGGGCTGTGTCATATCGGCCAGGGTGCCCCGTCATGCACCTGCCTCTCCTACTGGTCCAGGCCCTGTTTTGGGCCATCCCTGGGGCAGGAGACACCCCAGAGGGCCAAGGGAACAGGCATAACACCACTGAGGTTGGGGATGGGGGCTGCTATGAGGGGGATGTGGGGAGCTCTGTCCCGGCAGCAGGAGAGGAGGGGCCACAGCGGGAGGGCAGACCCTGTAGCACTTGCTCCTTTGCAGCTTGGCCACCAGCCTGCACACCACAGCACTGTCCCTTCCTCCCAGGCAGGCCCAGCTCCCTGGCCAGGCCTGGAGCAAGACAAGAGAGCCTCAAGTCCCCTCCCGCCACCCTGCTCAAACCACAGCCACCTGGAGATCAAAAACACCTCTTTTTTAAAATCCTCAGTTGCCTGAAAGATGTACATGGCTGGGCCTGGGGCTGAGACTCGAGGGCTGCCTGCACACACATGGTGGGGGGACTTCTGAGCACCTACTCTCAGACTTTGCACATTTCTGCACATGACAGCAGTTTTTGCAGAAAGGGCGTAGAGGATGCATCTGGGCCAGGCACCAGCCTGCGGCAGCTACCTGTAGCCACATCTGCCCACCCAGGATGCCCAACCTCTTGTTCTCACCTCACCCACTGTGGTGGCTTCCTCTCCCCATGAGAACATGGGTTTCCACCACACCCAGGAGACTGGGCATCTCCCTGCCCGGCCAGGAGTTCCAGGGCCACAGCCCAGGATCAGCAAAATTCACAGGCTCCCAGGTGACTTCAACTCAAGTCACACACCCTTTCTCCCATCCAGACCCTGTAATTAATGGCGTTAGCAATGTTTGTAAATCTCCATGAGAGAGGATTTCAATCAGAACTGGGTCCCAGGAGCCCCTGATGGAGGCCATTAGAGGCCGTGGGCTCCTGGGCAGCTCCCCCTGCCATTCCAGGTAATCTGTCTATCAATTGAAGGCTTTGCAGGCTGTTAGGGGTTGCAAACTCAAATTCCAGGACACAATTGTGGGACGTAGTTGAGAATAAGGAAACTAACCATGCAAGGGGGAAGATGCTTGGTGGGATCTGGGGTGACCGGGAAGCACATTCTTGTGTAACTGGGGTCTCTGCTGCAGAAGCTGGCTGATGTAAGGGAATGTGAGGTCCTTGTTTGCTAGATCTTCCAACTTTTCAACGTAGGCAGAGATCCATATTTTTATGTGAAGTATCCTAATTGTTAAGTGTCTCAATGTCCCAAATTCTGAATGTACATCTAGGAGTGATGCCTGTGTATGAGTGGGGAGTGGGGAGGAGGAGACCTGACCCCACTGCAGAGCCCCCTTCTCCCCACAGTGTCCAGCGCCCCACCCTTGAATGAGCCCTCAGCCTGGGTGCTGACTCCTAGTCACGTGGTGCCCTTTACAGTGAGATACTCTGTACATATTGAGATCCTTAATATGTAAAGATCTCTTACAAATCAAAAAGGAAAAATCATATTGTCATGCTTGGGAAAACTCTACAGGCTAACTGTGGATGGTCGATAAATATAATGCTCTGTTCGTTCTTCTTCTGGATCTGGATTGGGCCTCAGCCCACAAGGACACAGCTCCCCCTGCCTCAGGGTGTCTGTGCCCCGACTTTCTTAGATGTTCTCACCCAAGTCTCACCACTTAGCTTGTCTGCCTAGTCTTTCTTAGCACATTTACAAGCAGATGTGTCACTGGTGGGAAAAGTATTCAATAATACTTTAAAATATTTATTCAGCTTTGGTTTCGTGGTGAAGCTGTGAAATCAGCTCTGTGGGGGAAGGACGGAGAGGGGGACCCCGAGAGGCAGCCCAGCCTTCTCTTAGTCCTCAGTAAGTCAGCTCTAGCCCGCACTTACATCCTCGGTAAAAGACCTGCTGGACCCCCCATCCTTAGAAGGTAGCTGGCGGGGGATTGGGCTGAGTGAGAGGAGGAGGGGTCTCCTTGCCTTGACCCAAAGTATTTCTTTGAGGAAGAACTACTGGTTTCCTTCTCAGTGTCTATTCTCAGGGTAGCAATGTGACCAGCTTTTTTATTTTTAATTTTTATTTATTTATTTATTTATTTTGCAGTACCCGGGCCTCTCACTGTTGTGGCCTCTCCCGTTGCGGAGCACAGGCTCCGGACGCGCAGGCTCAGCGGCCATGGCTCACGGGCCCAGCCGCTCCACGGCATGTGGGATCTTCCCGGACCGGGGCACGAACCCGTGTCCCCTGCATCGGCAGGCGGACTCTCAACCACTGCGCCACCAGGGAAGCCCATGACCAGCTTTTTTAAAAGGTTGATTTTCCAGGCTCCCCTGCAGTCAGGGTTAGCTGGGGACCCAGTTCTGACACCTATAAGTGAAAGCCACTGGAAGAGGCTCCTGGGAAAACTCCTTAGGAGGGGGAGGACTCAGCCGGCTTTGCTCTTGGCCTTTTGCCCTTCCCCCTCCTTCTTGCCTTGAGCACAGATGAAGTGCTTGGATCTGCAGAAGCCACCTTGCAACCACAAAGCAATGAACCCAAGGCTGAAAACCACAGGCTTAAGATGGCAGAGCAGAAAGAGAGACTGGCCCCTCGATGGTACCGTGAGTCACACAGCCCTGGGCTCCCCTTTTATGAGAAAAACAAACCCCTTAGTTGTTTAAGCCACTGGTGTTCAGATTTCTGTCCCTTTTGGGTGAACGGAGTCTCTGGCAGGTCCTTCTTCTGAGGCCTTCTGGTCAGTACCTTTTCCTTCATTCCCAGCACAGTGTCCTAATGTCCCAGCAATGTTGCAGTGATCCTGGCCTAACCTCAGTCCGGCTCTGGGTGTCAGAGGCAGATCGACCCATCTATCTGGATCAGGTGCCTGGCCCACCTTCCTCACAGCTTTGGAAACCAACTCCAGAGCCCCAGAGTCCCCATCAGCACTTGTGCCAACAGCTCCTGGCATCCTCACGGGCAGTGAAGCCAGGATGGTGAGTGCCTGTAGATGGAAGGTGACATTTGCAGCTCCTGGGGTGCTGGTGATGTTCTATTGCATGATCCATTACAAGGTGTTTGCTCTACAATGATCTGTTCAACTGTCATACATATTTTATGGACGTTCCTGTGTTGCACCCTCGTTCATTATAAAATCATCTGAAGTTTCCGGAGTCCATCAGCCTGCTTGGTTTGGCTCATTTGGACAGGAGGGGAGGCCAGACGGCCGCAGCAGCCTGACGAGCCAGAGCATGATGGCACCTGCGACGGGCAGGGCGGGGGGGGCAGGCCCCGTGCCGTCCGTGAACTCTAACATGAGCCATTCATTCTCTTAGAATAGCTGCACACCTGCAGATCAGCAGTTTCTATTGTGGTGAGAAGTTAAAAAAACAAATGAAAGGGCAGGCAAGGAGCACGCTCTCCTCTAACATGCTGCACTGAGTCGCCTGCCACTGTGTGTCACGGCCCACACACCTTCCTCAGTCAGTACTGCTCATACGTGTGGGGCCTCGGGGCTCGGGCCCGAGCACCGAGCCTGTGACTTGCAGCCCCGCTCAGCTCCCAGGCCCGCGGGTCCATGCCTGCCTCTGGGGGCAGTCTCGGTCGTACACGGTCTCCACGAGTACAGGCAAGTCAGGCGATCACTTTGAGCCCCAGTGTCCTCACTTGTGAAGTTGAGGCTATTATCTCTCCTGGAGGCTTGTTGTAAGAAATTAGACGTGGTGTGTTTCAAGGTACACAGAGAGTCAGCTAAGGGCAGCGGCTGCTTTGCTAGTGGGTAGAGACGCGCTGGTTGAGTCCATTCCAGCAGCTGAGGGGCTGGAGCAGGACGGTTCCCTCCGCCTCACGCCACTTGGATGACAGCGTCCCCGAGGTCTTGGTTAAGGTACCGTCAGGCCTCCCTGGGAGGACCTCCTTGTCAGCCACTCACCACGAGTTTGTCCTTCCAGACCCTCCTGCTCTGAGATTTGTGTCTTGTATGACACAAATCTGCAGCTGGAGGGAGGGTAGCAGACGCCCAGCTGAGCCTTATTCCAAGAATAACTGGTGGTCTGACAAGCAAAGACTGGCCTCCAGGCAACAGAAGAGGACTGTCCTGGGGGCCTCGCCACAGTCTGTGTGGAGTGAAGCGGGGCGAGAGAGGCTGCTGAGAGCCAGCCACCCACAGCGGCCTGCAGCTCAGCACGGGGCAGTGGAGACCCGGGACTGGAAAGCTTCCAGATTCCCTACAGAAGGCCGCCTGCAACACCCACAGTCCAGGTGCATGGCTTGTTAATAGCTCCATTCCTCAGACCATCTCTCTGCCCCTCCACTCCTAGGGTTTTCTGCAAGAAGGACGTGGTTTGGTCAGCCTGGAGAGGATGGGCCTGGAAGGATCTTCTGACGTCGAAGTTTTCAGGCTCTACCAAAGAAGACATACAGATGGCCAGTAGGCACATGAAAAGATGCTCAACATCACTAATTATTAGAGAAATGCAAATCAAAACTACAGTGAGGTACCACCTCACACCGGTCAGAATGGCCGGTCAAAAAGTCTACAAATAACAAATGCTGGAGAGGGTGTGGAGAAAGGGGAACCCTCCTGCACTGTTGGTGGCAATGTAAGTGGGTGCAACCACTATGGAAGACAGTATGGAGGTTCCTCAGAAAACTAAAAATAGAATTACCATATGACCCAGCAATCCCACCCACTCCTGGGCATCCCAGACAAAACTATAATTCAAAAAGATACATGCACTCCTATATTCATAGCAGCACTATTCACAATAGCCAAAACAAGGAAACAAGCTAAATGTTCACTGACAGATGAATGGATAAAGAAGATGTGGTACATATATATACAATGGAATACTACTCAGCCATAAAAAAGAACAAAATAATGCCATTTGTAGCAACATGCATGCAACTAGAGATTATCATACTAAGTGAAGAAAGTCAGAGAAAGACAAATACCAGATGATATCACTTATATGTGGAATCTAAAATATGGAACAAAGGAAACTCTACAAAACAGAAACAGACTCACAGACGTAGAGATCGGACTTGTGGTTACCAAGGGGGAGGGAGGGAGGGAGAGGGATGAACTGGGAATTTGGGGTTGCTAGATGCAAACTATCACATTTAGCATGGGTAAACAACAAGGTCCTACTGTACAGCACAGGGAACTATATCCAATCTCCTGGGATAAACCATAATGGAAAAGAATATTTAGAAAAGAATGTATATAAGTCTATAAGTCACTTTGCAACACAGCAGAGATTGGCACAGCATTGTAAATCAACTATACTTCAATTAAAAAAGAAAGTTCTAGGCTCTGCTCCACACTTGGCAAATCAGTGGAGGCTGCTCTGGACACGAGGAGGGAGGAGCCTATTCTTAGGGTTGAGTCTCCGAAGAGGGGATGGGGCTGCGTCACGACTCCTCCTTAGCAGGCGTTCCTGGTACCTAGTCCTTCAGATTACGGGAAACTCAAAGCGTGTTGAAAAGCTTAGAGTGTAATGGTAAGAAGCATGCATATGCCTACGACCTGACTTTGTCCTATTTTCTTCAGATTTTGTTTTTAGTACTGAAACATAACAGATCCCCGCTTGTATTCCTGACCCTCAGAGGCGTAGCTGCTCTCCTGAATTTGCAGTTTCCTACTCTCATGTGCGCCTTCACTTTTGCTGTATATATCTACAAACTACGTGTAGTATTGCTTTGCATGCTCTTTTTTATTGTGGTAAAACACACATAACATAAAATTTCCCATTTAACGTTTTCACCATTTTTTATTGTACTGTTCAGGGGCACTGAGTACATTCACCTTGTTGCGTAACCATCACCACTGCCAATCTCTAGAAACGTTTAATCTTCCAAAACTGAAACTCTGTGCTCATTAGTCAATAACTTCCCTAGTCCATCCTACCCCACAACTCCTGGAAACCACCATTGTACTTTCTATCTCTCTGAATTTATGGTTCTTTGTGTAAATAGAGTCATAGAATATTTGTCCTTTTGTGTCTGATTTATCTCACTTAGCATAGTATCTTCAAGGTTCCTTGAATTGGTTTAACAACATATTTCCTCAATGTTGTTGTCAGAATTTCTTTCCTTTTAAAGGCTGAATAATATTCCATTGCATATGTACGCCACGTTTCCCTTATTCATTCATCCGTTGATGGACATTTGGGTTCTTTCCACCTTTTGGCTTTTGTGAATGATGCTGCAGTGAACGTGGGTGTGTAAGTATGTGTTCAAGTATGTGCTTTCAGTTCTTTTGGGGATGTACACAAAAGTGGAATTGCTGGATCATATGGTGCATATGGGAATTCTATGTTTAATTGTTTCAGGAACCCCTGTACTGCTCTGAATGTTTTAAAATCTTATGTACTGTATATGGGGAGTATTTGTATTGTATCATTTGGCAATTTGATGCTTTTTTTTTTTTGTGGTGCTAGTATGTTTCTGAGATTCCACCATGTTAGTACATAGATCTAATCTGAGAATCTGTATCTTTTAACTTACAAGTTTAAGTGTTATCATTATTTGAACCTATTTTTACCATTTTATTCTGTGCTCCTTAATTTCCTCATGGTTTTTTCTTTTTACCTTTTCTTTTGTTTCCTATATTTATCAAATTTAGTGAGCCTCTTTTATTTATTTATTTATTTATTTAGCCATGCTGCGTGACATGTGGGATCTCAGTTCCCCGACCAGGGATTGAACCCATGCCCCCTGCAGTGGAAGCACGGAGTCTTAAGCACTGGACCACCAGGGAAGTCCGAGCCTCTTTTATTATTTTTTCTACTTGTATTCCTTCCTTCCTTCATTCATTTGTTTTCTTGTAAATTATAGATTTCATTCCTATTCTTAAGGGCTTCTCTCCCCTTCTTTTCACATGTACACCAACTCTAAAATTAATCAGAAATCTGATTATCCCCTGACGGAGGCAGGGCCTTTGGAATACTTTAACTCCGATTACCTCCACCTTCCATAATCCCATCCAGCATTGCGGGTCTGCCTTAGTTTCTACACCTCCAATTCATCACCATCACTGTTGCAGTT
>NC_083103.1:96569399-96601899 GCF_949774975.1 Lagenorhynchus albirostris
GAGGCATAGAGGAGGGAACATAACCTGTCAGCCCAGGTCCTAGCTCAGAGGCGCTGTCCCTAGGGGGATGGAAGGTGTGCCACAGGTAGAAAGGTGTGGAGGGCCTGATGCCATCCTGGAGGCTCGATTGGGACCAACCCTTCAGACCACGGGGAGGCTTCAGGGGTCTGAGCGGGTCAGTGACCACACATCCTCCCCTGGGTGGTCATGGCCAGGACCACTAGGGGTGAGTAAGAAAGCACCCCAGTGGGCAGCCCCAGCCTGCCAGCCCTGGGGGAGGCGTCCTCTGCAGAGTAGAGACAGGCGTGGGCCCAGAACATGAAGGGACGCTTGGGTGGAGGTGGGCAGAGTCAACAGGCCGCCCTTTCCTTGGCACGAGCCTTAGAACTCAGAGACGTCCCAGCAGAGGGTAAAGCACTTGGCTCGTGGGGAGAAAGGCCAAGGGAAATGTGAGGGCTCGTGGCTCCCTGGGCGGGAAGGAGTCATGAGTCCATGTGGGTTTGAAGAGTCATTGCAGAGTCCCCATGGCTGGCAAGGGGGCAGACCCTGGTCCCCGTCTCAGCCTGGCCTTTGCTGCAGAGGCAGCTCACCCCCGGCCCCGACCAGCCTCACTGTGGCTGCAGGCTGACTTGTCTGCAGGGGTGGAGGATGTACCAGATGACGTGGCTCCTCCTTAGGCAGCGGCTGGGGACTCAGCATCCTGGCCCAGCGGACAGCCAGGCCTGGGGCTGAAGGCCAGTCCTGTGCTAGCTGCTCCCCTTCACCCCCGGGCCCCGCAGGTCCCCGCCGGACAGCAGGGATGGTGCTCCGCAATGCCCGCTGCGGACATGCTCCTCAGATGCCCCTAGAAGGCCTGAGCCTCGTCCTTGCTGCCCCAGCCCTGGAGTCTGGCTCCGGTGGTCATCCTAATTATTCTGATCCCAGTATGCCTGATGCCAGCCAACCACCCAGCTGAGGCTGTTCCCAGCCAGAAATTAATTAGTGTCTAAAACCTAAAACCTAATGAAAAAGTGGTGCCCAGAATGGCACGGGGGCTGGCAGGGGAGGGAGGGCGGGACTGTGGATCTTAGTGAGTTGGTGAGCACCTGCCAGGTACCTCTGAAGGCAGAGTCCTGAGTGCTGAGCACCGAGGGGACCTCATGTGCCCCTTAGCGTATCATTCCCACATTCTCTCTTCCCTGCCATCCCCTCTCCCCACCCCCGGCCATGATCCCTCTGTCTCAAAATATGTCTGGTGACCCTCTGTGAGTTCACTGTGTGGTGTCACGTGGCTGGCTGGCGTCCTGCATGTGAGGGTTTATATTAATTAGCACATTGTCTTTGTCAGCTTGGGCTGTCATAATAAAATACCACAGGCTGGGTGGCTTCAACAAGGGGCATCTATTTCTCAAGTTCTGGAGGCTAAAAGTCTGCTGTCAATGTGCTGCAGGGTCAGTTCCTGGTGACAGCCTGCTTCCTGCCTTGGGGGTGGAAGAAAGTGGGAGGGAACCTTCTCTGTTGTCTCTTCTAAGGATGCCAATCCCAAGCGATCAGAGCCCAGCACTTATAACCTCATTTAACCTTAATTACCTCTTAAAGGTCCTATCTCTCTAAATGCACACATTAGAGCTTTAACAAAGGAATTTGGGGGGACATAATTCAGTCCATAGCACACGCCGGTTTTTTTTTTAATTGAAGTATAGTTGGTTTACAATGTTGTGTTAATTTCTGGTGTACAGCGAAGTGATTCAGTTTTATATATATTTATTTCCATTATGGTTTATTACAAGATAGTGAATATAGTTCACCGTGCTATACAGTAGGACCTTGTGGTTTACCTATTTTATAGAAAGTCATTTGTATCTGCTAATCCCAAACTTCCAATTTATCCCTCCCCACTTTGGGAGGTGATTGAGTTTAGGAGAGGTCCTGAAGGTGGGACCCCAGTGCCCTTTTCAAAGTGACCAGAGAGCTTGATCTCCCTCTCTCTGCCGTGTGAGGACATCGGGAGAAGACAGCCATCTGCAAACCAGGAGGCAGGACCTCCCTGGAACCCAATTTTGCTGGCACCCTGATCTCCTACTCCCCAGCCTCCAGAACCGTGAGAAATAAATACCACCCACTCTATGGAGTTTTCTTTTTTTTTTTTTTTTTTTGCGGTACGCGGGCCTCTCACTGTTGTGGCCTCTCCCGTTGCGGAGCACAGGCTCCGGACGCGCAGGCTCAGCGGCCATGGCTCACGGGCCCAGCCGCTCCGCAGCATGTGAGATCTTCCCGGACCGGGGCACGAACCCGTGTCCCCTGCATCGGCAGGCGGACTCTCAACCACTGCGCCACCAGGGAAGCCCCTATGGTGTTTTCTTATAGCAGTGTGAGCTGCCTAAGACACACCTACCTAGCCTACGCCCTTCTCAGCAGCAAACCCCCGAGAAGATGAATTTCATTAAAAGGAATATGACCTGTGGTTAAGAATGCAGGGTCCATATGAAACTGACCTGGGATCCCCTCCCTCCTCTACACTCACCAGCCCTGTGAACGAGGGCGGGCCACTTGACCTCTGTTTTCTCACTCCAAGTGAGGATGACACAGATAACACCCTTATCTCACAGAGTTGTTGCAGACAGTGAGCCTAGGTAAATCCGCTAGGACTTACCCTGACGTTGTCGCTGGATAAATGTGTACCTGTTAACATGGGGCTAGTGTCCCATGGACCCGGTGCCTCTCTCCTGTGACTCATGCAGGACGGCACTGCCAGTTCCTGACACTTTTGATGTCTCTTTTCTATGCTCCAGGGCTGGGTTAATGGTTTCTATTATATTTTTAACAGTGAAACATTTCTTTTCTCCACAACGTGTCTTTTGGAGAGCTCCGATATCTAAAACTGATGGATGTGGAGTTGTGCTGGTTGAAATTAGTGTGGGGCTAGAGACCTCCCTTCAGCCTTCCCCTCTGCTTCTTGAAGGAACCCAGGGGCCCTCCAAGGAACACCGTTTGAGAATCGCTCCTCTGGGCTGCCCCACTTTCCTTCTATTCCCAAAGTCTTCCTTTCCTGGGACAGCACAGTGTAATTGTTCACATTTCTGCTTCCTAAGTAATAATCTCATTCTGGTCTTGCTTCCCTAAGGTGACCTGGGTAGGGATTTTAGGTGTCTCTGGGCTCTTCAGTCATACATTTACCGGTCCTTTGTCCATTCCCTCAAGGGGCTAATCCTATCAGGTGTGCATGGACTTTGCTACTTGACTCGCAGAAGCCTACTTTATCGCCTAGTTCTTGGGATGTACCTCTGCGGCCCCATGTATGGCCAACCCGTGTAAATGAAATCTAATTTCTATTGTTCAGTAAGGCTATGCCTATAAATAAATCCACAAATCAGAAAAAAAGTGCTTTGTCATATTCTGTGTCCTGGTTTTGGTTTGGAAAATGGGTCACAGGAGATATGGGAACCTTATACGGAAAAGATGGCATAGAAACTGGGTCTCTGTCCATACCAGCCACAGAGATTCAAGGGCCACGTGTCAGTGAAATCTATTTGGTCTGATTCTCTGTGTTGCTCTTCTGCGGCTTCAAGCTCTGCAAGATAAGCTTGATCTTTATTTTTGTAGCAGCTTTATTGAGATATAATTCATATAACACACAATTCACCCGTTTAAAGTATACAATTCAGCGTTTTTTAGTATATTCACAGAGTTGTGCAGCTATCTCCGTGATCAATTTTAGGACATTTTTGTCATCCCCCAAAAACACTATGTGCATTAGTGGTCACCCTCCATTTCTCCCCAGCTTCCTCACCACCACCACTGCCACTGGGCAACAGCTAATCTACTTTCTGTCTCTATTTGCCTATTCCGGACATTTCATATAAATGCTGTCTTTCAACACATGACCTTTTGTGTCTGGCTTCTTCAACTGAGCATAATGTTTTCAAGGTTCATCCATGTTGTGGCATACATCAGTACTTTATTCCGTTTTGTTTTTGAGTAATATTCCATTGTATAGATATACTACATTTTTGTTCATCCACTCATCAGTAGATGGACATTTGGGTTTTCCACTTTTTGGCTATTATGAATAATGCTGCTTGGAACATTTGTATACAAGTTTTTTTTTTATTATTTAGACAGAGTAACTTTATTTTTAGGACATTTTATTTTTAGTTTTTAAATTTGAAGTATAGTTGATTTACAATATAGTGTTAGTTTCAAGCATACAGCATAGTGATTCTGTTATATATATATATATATATATATATATTCTTTTTCAGATTCTTTTCCCTTATAGGTTATTACAAACTAATGAGTATAGTTCTCTGTGCTATACAGGAGCTCCTTGTTGGTTATCTATTTTATATATAGCAGTGTGTATATGTTAATCCCAACCTCCTAATTTATCCCTTCACCCACACTCCTGTGTTCAAGTTTTTGTGCAGAGATTTTCAATTGTGTAACTTCCTCTACCAAGAGAATGAATGACACCAATGGCTAGATTTACTGAGTGTTTGCTGTGCACCAGATACTGCACTGAGCGCTTCACACGCATTACCCATGTCATCTTCACTGGAACCCAAAGAAGAGGCTCTCTCCCCATTTTACAAGTGAGGAGACAGAGGCCCCATAGCTAAGACGGGGCGGGGCTGGGATTTGAACTCAGGTTAACACGCATCCTTAATACTGCTTCCAGAAGTTGGGCAGCTGTTGGTACCACACCACTCCAACCATTCACACTGATTGTCACACTGATTAAATTTTGATGATGTGCCACGTATATACATTGTCTTACTGAATTCTCACACCAGCCCCATGAGGTTGTCTTACTCTTCCCCATGTTCAGTGAGGACAGAAGTTCATAGAAACTATGTAGCTCACTAGGTGACATGTGTCATCGGTGGACAACAGGCATTCAGCAGGGCCCTGTAGCGGCTCCTGATACCACAGGTCTCCCTCTCAAACCTGGCCTTCTTCAACCCTAGATCACCTCAAGGAGAGTTTCTCATATGCCCAGAATACCATTTTCAAAGGACTGCTGCCATCTCCCTCCCTTTGCACACGTGTGCCCATGTGTGCAGGTAAACCTAGATTCAAGGGTATCACGATGCCTGAGCCTGGGGACCTCTTCCAGGGAGGGCCCCTGGTGGCCTGCCGTGGCATTACAGTGTCCCTGAGGTGACTAGCCACACTAGAGTTCACCGCCACACCTGGCTACAGACCTAGACCCTTAGCATGCAGGGGACTTGCTTTGGGGACAGTTCTGAGGATGGCAGGGTGGAAGTGGAAGGCGGCACGGGGGGGAGACTGGAGTAGGAGGACGCGTAACGGTAGAGGGTACCAACTGTGTCCATGTGGTTGCCTGCCCACAGCTGCTATCCTGGATGACCCCATGGAGTGCAGCAGAGGGGAGCGGCTGTCCATCACCCTGGCCAAGAACCGCATCAACCGTGCTCCCGAGAGGCTGGGCAAGGCCAAGGTCGAAGTGGACATCTTTGAGCTTCTCAGAGACAGCGAGTACGAGACTGCAGAAACCAGTACGTAGCATGGGCAGGGCTGCCCTCTGCTTCCCTTGCTGGCAGAGGAGGGGCTGGTGGTGTGAGCCGCACCCATTGCCGGGCCTGTGATGTAGATATTCCCAAGAGAGGAAGAGAAACATGCACCAGGAAGCCCTATAGGGCTTAGTCTAGACAAGATCCCAGGTTTTGTGGCAAATCATGTGTGGAGTAGAATTAAGACAGGGAATTCATTCATTCCTTCATTTACCCACTCATTCATTCCTTCATGTACTGATTCATTCATCTCCTGGACATTCTGTACACAGATCCCTGAATGAAACCTTATATGGGATTAAGAAAGGAGAGATTCAGCCACAGCCCCAGGGAAGCACAGTCATGGCACATCTGTTTCCTGTCTTGCTTTCTTTTGCTGAGGGCAGTGTTGTGGGAAGAAGCTGAGACTTGGGCTGGACATCAGCCACGCACTCTGTGGGTAACCTTGGACAAGTCAGTGATTCTGTTTAACCTCAGTTTCTTCATCTGTAAAACGGGAACACTAAGGTCTACTTTGCAAATCTTGCAAGTCATTGTGAGATTTAAATGACTTGCAATATAGGAAGATCCTCCGTGAGTTGTAGTGCTTTACATGTATACTCAGTTGGTCACTGCAGTCACACTTACGGAGCCCCTCCCATGTGCTGGGCACTGCTTTTAATTCTCCCAACAACCAGAGAGTTAAGTGTTATTATTCCCACTTTACCAAAGAAACTGAGGCTCAAAGACATTGGATAACATGCCCAACCCCAGAGCTAGTCAATGGCTGAGCAAGTCCTGGACCCTGAACTTGCATCGTGACCCTGCACGTCTAGTGTCCCATCCACTCCACCTCCCCTGCACTTCTCTGGTGTGTGGCTGGTATTACGTTGATGACTTTACAGGATGAGCTTCCAGGTTAGCGGGGTGGTGGCTTGTAGCTAAGCTGGAAATGAACAACTCCAGTTCAGAGGGAAGGAGGGGGAGACCCTCAGCCCAGAGAGATGATGGCCTCCATTCCCTAAGGCTCTGGAGTCCCATCTCCTCCCTTTCTAGCCCATTTCAACCTTTAATGGCACTCAATGGCATAACCAAACCAAACTAAAGAACAACTCGCTCAAATATACATGTCAGACATCTGGTCGTCTGCATGTAGGTCCAGCGATGCTCTCGTCTGGGTTATTAATGTTGCAAGAGAAGAAACACATTTACACTGGCTTAAGTACAATTGGTAGGATATTGTATGGATCCAAAGAGAGCAGGACGGGAGGAAGGCAGTGGCTCTCTGTCTGTCTCACAGCGTCTTTAGTGCTCTTGTTGTGTTGGATCCATGCTCTTCCCTCTCTGCTACTTTGGTTTCCCTGGTTTATTCATCATGTCCCGTAATGGCCATCCAGGCCCAGCTGACAATTTGTTTATCCATTCAGGAAACTTTTATAGAGCATTTGCTCTATTTCCGGCCTGACTCAGGATATCATGCATGGGGAACAATGCAGAAAACAAGATAGACACAGTCCCTGCCCTCAGGTGGCTTACAGTCTCTCTTCAGTGCACAGCTTCCCTCAGTGCCTCTTGGTTTGGAGACAAGGTAGAGGATCTGATTGGTCCTGTCCCACAAGCCACAGGCATTGACCAGATGACCTAAGAGCTACCCTTGGGGAGAAAGTCCACTCCGAAAGACTGAGGGTGGATTTCTATCACACAAAACAGGGTTGTTGAGGCCAGCAGGATCTATGGACACAGATTCCTTCAGAAGAAGGCATGGTGGAAACGGTACCTGGAATAGTCATTCATTTATTCACTTGGTCAGTCAATAACTATTTAGTGAGTGTCTGCTGTACTCTACCCTAGGCCATGGGGATTCAGCAGGGCACAGGTAGAAATTCTAGTTGTCATAGAGGTTCAATTCTAGTCCAACAAAAGGAGGATTCAGATTTCTCAGGATCTTCAAAATGAAAGCAGACATACCAGCAATGACTTCTCATGAATCTCCTGGTCCTGTCTGTATTGTAGTGTTTCTTTTTTGTCCATGAGGGCAGGTCGCAGACAGGGGTCCGGATGGCTAAATAGTTCTGTAGCCTGTTCTTTGAAAAACCAGCTTCCCCTTCTTCTTCTTTGGTTCCTCAGGGTTTCCTTCACAGAACAGAAAGCGTGGATTGCCCACTGAGGATGGGGGTCATTAGCAGATGTAAATGTCTTCTCCCAATGACCCAGGCTTAGTGGAGTCAATACCTCTAAAATATTAAGCTGGATGAATCAGGGGAAGAAAGGAGACTGATGTCTTTATTGCACATCACAGAGCTTTGGAGCATCTTTCTAAGGCCCCTCTTTTAGGCACCAAGTACTTTACCAACACGTGGCCCCTGGTTCAGGTTTTACATCTCACTGTGTTTGAGGCGTGATTAGCATTTGTTAGAAAAGAGGGCTTTTGGATCCTTCTACCCCAAAGGCTTTTCATCTAAAGCCTGAGCTGCTCTCCCACAGTGGATTTTAAACACCACCCAGATAGTTCATAGAAAGCTTCCAGCCCCGCTTGCTCTTTCCCTCCCACGATAAGGGGAAGAGTGGGTGGTGGGTTACCGCGTGTAGCTGAAGCGGGATGGGGCGGGACTGGGGGGGTCAGTGGCGGGATGGGGGAAGGAGGTTAAAAGGAGGCAGGATCCCCAGATGAAGGAGGAACAACATCTCTGCGATCCCTACGTTGGGGAGACTGTGGTATAAAGAGTAGGAACATGGATTGTAGGATCAGACCGACCAGGTTTCAATCCTGGCTCTGCTGTTTACTAGCTGTGTGACAGTGGACAGGCTGCTTAAACATTTCGTGCCTCCGTTTCCTCGTTTGTAAAATGAGGTGATGGTAATAACACCTCCTAGGGTCATTCGGAGCAGGACACGAGACAGTGCAGGTGAGTTCCTTAGCACCGTGCACGTACCAGGTAGTTAGGAAGTGGCAGCTATGGATTTCGTTGTTGGCTTTATTCTCTCCCCACCACCGCCTCCCCACCTTGGGGCTGGCTTCCTCCCCCTCTTACCATCATGTCTCTCTCCCTGTCCCAGAGTTCAGCCATCCCTACCTGGCAGCACCGTCTACCTCCCGGACTCCTCTCACACCGCCTGTCTTAATGTCAGGTGCCTCGTGGGGCCTCGATCATAACTGGATATTCCCCTCTCTTCCCCGTTTTCTGGGTTGATGCATCCGACAGCACCGAGCCTTTGTGTGCCTCCCAGAGCCAGCTACTGCTCCACCTCATGGTGGCTGTGTCTTCCCTGGGCTGGTGGCCTGGGGTTGATTTGCATTGTTAATGTAAAACTACTTGAGTGGCTCTGGGGCCCTGACGAATGCCCCCAACCTCACACCTGTCACCCGGTGCCCCGAGACTCCACTTCAAGGGGATAAAAGAGATCCTAGTGATGACATCCTTGGTTGCGGAAAGCAGAGGCTCTGATCTAAATGGAGGCGGTAGCAGTCCTACAGGGTACTCGTGTGCCCACTCTTGGCAATAGGGCAATGGGTGAGTTTCAAAAACTCTGCACAAATAATGAATCACATTTGGGACGGGCGTGTCATTCAAGGGAAACAATGGCAATTTCAGAATCAAAGAGGATGAAGTGTAAAACTAAAGATGCTGGAGTTCAACCATCTCATTTGATAGTTGAAAGCGAGGCTGGGAGATGGAAAGTAACACACAGGGTGTTAATAGCAACCTGGACACTGGAAAGTTACAAGTAGCAAACCACCCCGCTTTTATCTGGTTCACATAGATTTTCATATAGTGGGTTTATTTAAAGTGAGGGTCACCCGTAAAGCTTCCTCAGACCCACGTCTAATCCCCTCTACCTCTTTGCCTGGTCACCATCATTGCCTCAGGCTTCTTGATGTTTGACTTCCCAGCTCCCTCTGCGCAGCCCACAGATCTGAAATAAGAGGGCTGGACAAGACCTATCAGGTCACCTCCCCGCATGGCCGTCCCTTCCCTCCTGGCTCAAGTATCTTATCTCCATCTCTGCCTTTCTCGTGCAGCAGGCTCCCACAGCATCGCCCTCCTCTGTTCCTATAGATCCCTGTGTCTCCTACAGCGAACGTATTAGAGCGAAACTAAGTGCCACCCCCTCCCTTATCACCCAGACACCCTGAGGCACCATCCCCGGTGCTGCCAGAGCCAGTCTGAAGTTTAATTTACTGCAGAGCTGGAAGCAGGAGCCTCCCCGTCAGCCCCTCACCTCTGCCCTGGCTTGTCTCTATGAGGACAAGCGTGCTATCAGCTGTCCACACTGTTTCCCCTGGAAACCCAGAGGCTCACTGGTTCTCGGGCCCCGTGAGGCCCCAGTGCCTGGAAATGGGCACAGAGAGTGAGGTTCCAGCCGCCCCTCCTGCACAGGATCCCGAGCTTCTCGAAGGCTCTGTGGGCACGACCTGCGCTGATTCAGGGCTGCTTCTAGTGAGTAAAGGCTAACATCCCTCCATCAGCTCAACAGAATGACTCCAAGTCAGCATGAGGGAAAATGGTGAGAAGCCAGAGGAGAAAGTCATCGGAATAGTGATGAGTCATTCAACATGCATTCCCCGCCTCCCTTTCCCACCTCACGTACGCATAACAGGGATGCAGAAATGCATTGAATTACAGTGGTTAGAAATGGCCTGGCCCAACCTCCTCATTTTACAGATGGGGAAACTGAGGCTCGCAGTCTTTCCCAGGAGGCGGCTAAGACCACACATCTGAAAAGTGACATAAATCTCAGTAGCTCTGCTGTGGGCTTGCCAGGGAGTGGCTCAGACAAGGGCAGAACGAGGTCAGAAATAGGTCATAGGTGTAGCTAGGCGGTCAGGTAAGGCCGCTGGGCCAGAGCTTGGAATGTTTGACAGGTGAGGGCATCCACGCAGAAGCCTTAATAGCATGCTTGAGGAAGGAAAAAAAGCGGAATACCTTGGGGCACAATGACAGCTGGGTGTGGCTAAAACAGGGAGCGTCTGCCGGTGGGCGGTGGTGAAGGCCAGGACTGGAGAGCTGTGTAGAATAGCGGTCAGGATCCTAATCGCCAGCACTGTGGGCTTATCTCCTGTGCCTCAAACTCCTCATCTGTAAAATGGGAACAACAAGAGTTCTCACTTCATGAGGCTGCTGAAAGATTAAGTGAGATGATGCGCTTAGAAAACTTAGAGCAGTGCCAGGAGTCGGGTGAACTCTTGATAAATTTCACCTATTAGTATGATTTAGTAGTAGAACTAGTATTGTCACTCCTCGCTCTCTGGATCATCGTAGGGATTCAGGGTGGTATTGTGTCTGCCAGCCCGGTGCCTGCATGTGTAAACTCCCCGTACATGGTGTTGCTGCTTCCATGGTGGTCTGGGACCAGGCTGAGGGCTTTGAATGATACGCCGTTCGTGAGAGGAGCCAATGGTGGGTTTGTTTTCCTTCCAGGTTTATTGAGACGCAACCGGCATACAGCACTGTGTAAGTTCAAGGTGTACAGCATAATATTTGACTTACATGTATCGTGAAATTATTATCACAGTAAGCTTAGTGACCATCCATCACCTCCTATAGATGCAAAATCAAAGAAACAGAAAAAATGTTTTCCTTGTGATGAGAACTCTTAGGATTTACTTTCTCGGCAACTTTCATGTAGAACATACAGCTGTGTTAATTATACTTATCACGCTGTGCGTTACATCCCTAGCTCTTTTATAATGGAAGTTTGTACCTTTTGACTGCTTCCTCCAATTCCCCCTCCCCGCACCCTCTGCCTCTGGTAACCATGAATCTGATCTTTCCTATGAGTTGGTTTGTTTGTGTTTGAAGAATAATTGACCTACAGCGCTGTTGCTTACTGGTGTGTAACATAGTGATTTGATATTTCTATGTATTACAAAGTGATCACCACGATAAGTCTAGTTACCATCTGTCACCATACAAAGAAATAATACATTATCATTGACTATATTCCCCACACTGTTCATTTCATCCCTGTGACAGCCAGTGGCAGTTTTGAGTTCTCCGATACGCTGGGGCACGCTCACCAGGGAGGTCCCCATTGTGGGGCGTGACAGTGCACAGACCTGGCACTGCACCCTCACAGCACCCCTCTCGGCTCTTGAGGCCAGCAAGGCCAGTCCATTCAGCCCCTGGTCCATTCACAGAACTGAGAGTGGACCCTGCTCCCGAGGCTCCGGCACAAGGAGGGGTTAGTTCCTGGTGCTGATGGGGACGGTTGTTTGCCTCACTCCGGATAGCACGACCAAGCACACAGAGAGACCTGCGCTCCGGCTCCACTCGGGCTTCGGCGCCCTGAAGTGTCTTTTTTTTTTTTTTTTTAATTGCGGTACGCGGGCCTCTCACGTTGCAGAGCACAGGCTCCGGACGCGCAGGCTCAGCGGCCATGGCTCACGGGCCCAGCCGCTCCAGCCGCTCCGCGGTATGTGGGATCCTCCCGGACCGGGGCACGAACCCGCGTCCCCTGCATCGGCAGGCGGACTCTCAACCACTGCGCCACCAGGGAAGCCCGCCCTGAAGTGTCTTTATGTGAAGGACTCTGAGCTCTCCCGGCCTCTGCTCCACATCGATATCAGCTACCGGTGGCCCCGATTGTTTACTACAGGGGCTCCGGGAGCGCCACGCTGTAAATAAAGAAGCCCCAGTTTCCTCGTCCCCACCCCGGAAGCTGCCCCTTCCCTGGAGGGCCTGCCACCAGTGAGCCTGTGAGTGACTGCTCTGCACCATCTTCAGCACAGCCAGACCCTTCCCCTCCCTGTGAAGACTCAGAGAAGGTGAAGTTCCCATAAGCACCTCCTGTCCAGACCAGGAGTCTAAGGAGACTTCAAATCCTGGCCGGAGCTGGTATCTCCAGGGGAAGAAGTTTCCCCTTCTTACAACATCCCATCATGGTGTTTTATTCCTGCAGCTGCTCTGTCAGTTGCCTTCCAACTCCTCTGCTGGCTGGGAAACTTGGTTGCCGTGGCAACATCACTCACCTCTCCCTGCTCCCTGGGAGGCAGGAGTAGAGTGCACCTCCCTCTCCTCCACCCCTCAAACTGCTCAGAGGTCCTCACGAGACAGCCGGGGCCTGCATAAACAGGGTCCAGGAAGTTTCAGAACTGGGGTCCTTTATAACCGATTTTCATTTCTACTGAAACGATGCCTGCACCCTTCATAGGGAATGAAAGAACAATTCCCAGATCCCAGGAAATCCCCAGGCCATGGCTGCTGGGAAGATGATGATTCACTTTCATTGCACTCATTTTGAGTCATTTCAATTCAGTTGAACAAACATCTGTTGACTAATTCCTTTTTGCCAGAACTGAATAAATGTGACCCCTGCCTTCAAGGAGCTTCCAGTCCAGTGGGAAATGGGAGATGGACACTCACAACAGCAGACACAGGTCCACGAACCCTTGAGGCCAGATGTGTTTAGATTTCAGAACTTGCCAGATACTGGAAAGGTCATGTGGTGCTTATACCATACATTAAGTAGCATCTCAGATGGGGCTTGGGGCTGAACCCCACACTCAAAATTAAATGCATGCTTACATTCAGATATTCATATATTATAAATAGCTTCACATCTATCTATTTAGATCAGATTTTGCCACCAAATGAGTTTGATGAAACCATTCAGTTTCAGAGCCTTTTGGATTTTGGAACTGGGAATAAGAGATTGTGACCTTCTGTAAGAATTTCTTTTTAGGAGAAGCTTCTCCTTACTGAGACCCGGCATAATGAGCTAGCTTGGGGCAGAAGCTGGCCAGGAATTCAGAGAACAGGGATGCTGACCCGCCCAGCATGAAGCTGACTCAGAGCCATGGTGTGATGTGAATATTGGGAGGGAATGGCACCTTCTCACCTATGGGCAAGAACTGAGTGGGGCACTGGTGGATCAGTAGGAGTTTTCCAGGCGGAAGGGCAAGAGAGGGCCTAGACCATGGTAGTCTGTGGGTGCTAATGGACTCCTTCTCAGAAAAAAAATTTTAAATGAATAAAATTACATAGATAGGATGACCAGGGAAACCAGTTATATGGAAATGCAGTTAAAATATTTTAATAGTGATATATTAATGTATTTTAACTGTATTTCCATGTAATTGGTTTCCCTGGTCATCCTATCTATGTAATTTTATTCATTTAAAAACTTTTTTTAAACATCCTATCTATTAATGTATTCAATAGCTAAACGTTACGACTATTGTAATTTCAAAGTAATTATGAATATGAATGATATTTCAAGACATCTGCAGCACTGTAATGTGATATGAAAACATTCACGATGTCTATCAATGACAAAGTCACAGCAACTGTTAGTATACTGTGGTTTATTGCCTATATTCCAAATTGAAGGAGATGCTGAATTTCTGTTAGGGGTTAAGAGAAAATAATGCCATTTTTCTTCCCCCAGAATGTTCACAGACCACTGACTTCTGCCCACAGATCTCAGGCAGAAGGTTAAGAGCCCTGGTCTAGTCAGAGAGAACAACTTGGGAATAGGTTCAGGTAGGAAAATCTGGAGTGTGTTCCAAGTGAGCTGGCGGGAAGTGGGAGGAGATGTGCAGTGGTTGGGAGCTGACCCTGGAGTGAGAGGTCGGGAGTTTGAATCCTGACTCTGCCCTTTAACTTTTCTGTTTTCTTGTCTGTTAAATGAGGGTGACAGTAACAGTGTCTATCACATCAGGTTGTTTCCAGAATTAAATAAGTCAATTCACATAAAGTGCTTAGAATGGGCCATAAGTAGCACTTAATAAATGTGGGCTTTTATAACCTCTTCTTCCAGTCACTCCACAGTGCATAACAATTTTCTGTATTTGCTTAGTTGTAGCCTTCATGTAGATATACATATAATTTTATATCCTGCTTCTTGCTCTTAGTATTATTACATAAATATTTTTAAGATTATTATAAACTGTTCATAAGCATTTTAAATGCCTAAGTAATATTCCACTTGGCTATATGACCCACACTTTAGGTAACTATTGCCTTATGATTGGACATTTAGCTTATTTCCAATTCTCTATGAAAAGAGTTGAGTGGGCTTCAGTGTGGTTCAACAGCTATTTATTGAGCACGTTAACTCTGAGTCCAGCCCTGTGCTAGGCATGGAGGACACAGAGATAAATAAGACAAGCTTTCTGCCCTGCAGGAGCACACAGACCTACGTTTAGGATTATAATTGGCCTCGCTTTGGAGAACAGATTGGAAAATGAAGAATCCTGGAGACGGAGAAAGCCCTTAGGAGGCAGGTAGCAGAAGGGGCTGACGGATCTGTGACAGTGGGAGTGGGAAGGAAAGGATAGTGGGGGGTGAGCAGGTCAAATGGTCAGAACCTGGCCCCTGATTGGTATAGCGAGTGAGTCGATGCAGTAAGGAAAGGTAAGGAAGAGGCAAGGGCGACCACGGTTTGAACTTCAGGAGCTAAGGGGGGTAAAGTGAAGTGGTTAAGATGCCAGATGGATCTCCAAATTCAAGCCCAGCTCTACCATATATGACCTGTGTGACCTTGAACAAGGCACTTAAATTTTCTAAGCCTCAGTTTCACCATCTGTGAAGTGGGGATAATAATAAGTCTTCCTGACAGTGTGGAGATCAACTCAGATTATGTATGAAAAGTATATAACAGACATGCTGTATTGGGAATAATAATAACGAGTCCTGTAGCACGTCAGTACCACTCTAAGTGCCTCGTATGTATTAACTCACTTTAATTCTCACGACATCCCTGCGGGAGAGGTGCTGTTAGCATCCCAGTTCTATAGATGAGAAAGCAGTCTCAGAGAGTTTGGGTCACTTGCTCAAGGTCTCACAGCTAGTAAGTGACCCAGTCAAGACTCACACTCAGATAGACTGGCATCAGAGTTCGTGCTCTTAAGGAGTGTGGTTTCTGCCTTTCTGCCTCTCTCTCTGGAAGAGACACCAGAAGGAAGTCCCTGTGGCAACGCCCAGCAGGTAGGTGGAACGCGTTTTGTAACCTAGGACCTGGGTCAGGGTGTAGGATCACCTGGGCAGAGATGAGATGTGGAGTCCACAGGCAAGGTCGAGATTGCCCAGGGAGAGTGAGGCATGGACAAAATCTGAATTTAGTGGAGAGGAGAAGGAAGAGGAGTTGGCTAAGGAAGTGAGAAAAACCAATCAGAGAAGCGGCTGAGAATCAGGATCGGATAGTGTCATGAAATTCAAAAGAACAACGCAATCAGCAGCATCAAATGCTACAAAAAGAGAGATAAGAACTGCTAAGAGACACTGTTGACCTTGGGGAAGCAGGTGCAGCAGAACAAGATGGGGTGTGGTCTGGGGCTGAAAAGAGATGGGCAAAGTGGCTACAAGGAGTAGGGCAGACAGAACAGGTAGTGGGACGAACACTGGGTGGGGTGCGCAGACTTGAATTCCAACGCTGGCTCAGACCTTCATTAGGTGTGTGACTTTACGGGGAGTCACTTAACATCCCTAGGATGCTGTTGCCTTATAGGTAAAATCAGGAACTAAGCTCCACCCCTGAGGCTGCTGTAGGAATAGGAATTTGATGGCCAATGAATTTACAGCCCCTAGCAGCCCCTAGCTACTTCTGTTCAAGCCACGGAAGTAGCTTGAACTTTGAAGAGTGTTCTTCAAAGGTAAAGCCTGTCCACAGTTACTCTGTTGCTAGGGATGGTTCTGACACTTGGTACTACTGAGTCCCCCTCAGGCACCCACTGCTGGCAACCTGTCAGTCAGCTGAGATCCACGATGTTAAAGGACCCCCGCCTGAGCCTCAGGCTGAAAGAAGACCCCACAGGTCTATCGTTTGTGTGATAAATTACAGGTCTGTCATGTGTGTGATAAGTTACAGCACCGGGATTTGAACCCTGGTGCTCTACCCCACCGCCTGTGCCCCATTAGAGCCATAACTTGGCTGTATGGGCCAGTGGTTAGGACTCTGCTTTAGGAGGAAGAGCACCAGGTTGCAGCTGTGGCTTTGCAGCTGGCTCGGTAAGGATGCTTGGACTAATTCCTTAACCTCACTGTACTGACCTGACACTTGATGTGAGTAGGAGGAAAATGTGTCCAGAGATGAGCTTTGAGGTTTGCAGAGAAGGACGTCTCATAGCGAGACTGGGAACCACAGAGTATAATCCGAGGGGCAGCTCTGTGGCTCTGATATCACCATGTGTGTGCTGAGAATTGTCCTACGTTCTCTCTCTGTCTGTTTTCTCCTTTTCGTCCCCCCTTCCTTTCTCAGTCTGTAACATTTTTTAAAAGTAATTTTTATTGGAGTATAGTTGCTTTACAATGTTTTGTTAGTTTCTGCTGTGCAGCAAAGTGAATCAGCTATATGTATACATATATCCACTCTTCTTTAGATTTCCTTCCAATTGAGGTCACCACAGAGCACTGAGCAGAGTTCCCTGTGCTATACAGTAGGTCCGCATTAGTTATCTATTTTATACATAGTATCAATAGTGTATATGTGTCAATCCCAATCTCCCAATTCACCCCACCCCCTCCTTCCCTCCTTGGTAACCGTAAGTTTGTTTTCGACCTCTGTGACTCTATTTCTGCTTTGCAAATAAGTTCATCTGTAGCATTTTTCTAGATTCCACTTATAAGCGATATTATACGATATTTGTCTTTCTCTCTCTGGCTTACTTCACTCTGTATGACAATCTCTAGGTCCACCCATGTTGCTGCAAATGGCATTCTTTCGTTCCTTTTTATGGCTGAGTAATATTCCATTGTATCTATGTACCACATCTTCTTTATCCATTCTTCTGTCGACGGACATTTAGGTTGCTACCATGTCCTGGCTATTGTAAAATCAAAACTACAATGAGGTATCACCTCACACCGGTCAGAATGGCCATTATCAAAAAACTACAAACAGGGCTTCCCTGGTGGCGCAGTGGTTGAGAGTCCGCCTGCCAATGCAGGGGACACAGGTTCGTGCCCCGGTCCGGGAAGATCCCACATACCACGGAGCGGCTGGGCCCGTGAGCCATGGCCACTGAGCCTGCGTGTCCGGAGCCTGTGCTCCGCAGCGGGAGAGTCCACAACAGTGAGAGGCCCGCGTACCGCAAAAAAAAAAAAAAAAAAAAAAATCTACAAACAATAAATGCTGGAGAGGGTGTGGAGAAAACAGAACCCTCCTATACTGTTGGTGGGAATGTAAATTTGTACAGCCACTGTGCAGAGCAGTATGGAGGTTCCTTAAAAATCTAAAAATAGAACTACCATACGACCCAGCAGTCCCACTCCTGGGCCTATATCTGGAGAAAACCATAATTCGAAAGGATGTAGCATTTTAAAATCTTACATTCTCTCCTCTTCTGACTGCGTGTCCCACCCATCCACTCATTCATTGGACAAACATGAACTGGGCGCTTAGAAAACATTGTGCTGGACACCAGGGAAATGCGAAGTGGGGATTTAGAGATAAATGCGTCTCAGCTCTGGCCTTTAAGAGGTTTGAAATCTACTGAGAGGAGAAACACATCTAAACAACAAACTGAAACAGACACATTTACAAGTGTCTTAGAACAGAGGGAAAATCCATGGGCCTCGGAGCCCCAGGGAGGATGGATTCTACTTAAAGGAGTTGCGGGAGGGGTAAGGAGAAGGTGGCATTTGAGGTGCTTCTTGATAGGTGAGTGAGCGTCCGGGGTAGAGGAGGGAAGGGCGCCTTCCCCAGGGGGAGGTACAAGGTCACAGAGCGTGCTGGTTGGTCAGGAAGGCATGTGATGGGCTCAGGGAAGCAGGAGCACCAGGCTCCAGGCCAGGTGAAAGGAGGGTGGCATTGAAAGACGCGGGCCCTCTCGGCCACTCACTCTCTCTCTTCCTTCTCCTCTCTCTCTCCTGTTCCCTTTGACTTTAGCTGAGCTCCTTTCTTCTCTCTGCCTGCCTCATCCTCACTATCCTTTTTCTCTCTGCTTGTCTACCTTTTTTCCTCTCTAGACTCTCTTTCTTTCTCTTTGCGGGGGCTAACAGGTTGCATGCTGGCTGGCCATCCTGTGAGCTGGACCCATAGCCCCTGCAGCAGCCATGCCCGGGCTCCCAGCACCTATCCTGCAGGCTAGGCAGAAAGGGGGTGGGGCGTGCAGGTTTCCACTGTGCGCCTCCGTCCTTCGGTGACAGCCCAGACAATTTATACACCCTGTTGGCCGAGGCCGTATGTTGTCATAACCTGGGTCATTTCCTCATTTAATACCATCCATAAACTCCAATAAAACTGTCCTGGAGCCCAGTAGTCCAGGGGAGGAGAGGCACTGGGTTTGGAAGAATAGGAGGGGGGACCAGGACGGGGACGGGGGTGCGCGGGAGGTGAGGGGCCAGCGGGGGGAAGATCGGAGGACTCGAGGCCGAAGCCCACGCCCCACCTGATAAGCGCCTTGTTTCCTTTCCTGCTCCCCACGTTTTGCCCCTGCCGCTGGCTGCAGTGTGTCAGATCCTTCCCAAGGGGGTGGTCGCTGTCCTGGGACCATCCTCCAGCCCGGCCTCCAGCTCCATCATCAGCAACATCTGTGGGGAGAAGGAGGTGAGTGCTGGGCAGGGTTGGGGGGCTCTCTGCAGGCTGGCAGCCTGTGCCCCAGGCCCAAAGATATCATGGATTCTTAAGGGCTGGAAGAGTGAATCAAGTCTGGTTGGTGTCACTAATAACATCAATACAAATAAGAGAACTGGGCCTTTGTTGGTCACTTACTTTTTTCAGGTTGCTTGGATGGAGGGGACTCAGAGGAAGTTTCGTAAGATTTTCAAGCTGAGCCCCTCCGAGTCTTGGGGTCCTGTGACAGGGGAAGGGGGTGTCCCTTGAAGGCGGCAGGTAGAGGGAGAGGCTGGGGAGGGTGGTGGTCCAGGGGAGGCCAAGAGGGCAGAAGTCTGAGCTCCACAGGAACAGCTGCGGAGTCTCTGTTTAGATATTGGGATTCTGGGGAAGAATGCCTTTGGGGCGAGGCCTTGCTACATTTTAGTGCTGAAATAAAGTTTGAAAACCTCTGTTTTATAAGCTTTCTAGAAAAGAGGTTTTATTTCGCTTTCTTCTTCATTCACCAATTCCAGGGTTTACTTCTCCAAAGTGTTGGGTCCATTCCCTCTAGCCCCCGTTCCCTGGGAGATAAAGATGGCCTGCTCCCTATTCCAGCAACTCTCTCCCTCCTTTTCCCCCAGAGGAAACAAATTGGAAACTTCAGAGATTCTATTGCCGGAATCTTTCCTAGTCCTTCTTGGAATCAATCAGTCCCTCCCCTTTCAGATACATTCCTGGGAGACAGTGGCAAGGTGACCCCATAGCCTCCCAAGGGCCTTCTAGCCAGGTCTTTGGGGAACAGATGGAGCCTGATGGTCAGGAGCTGTGGAGGGGCAGGGCGGAGGGACAGGACACGGAAGGGCAAAACTGGCACCTGTCCTGGGAGCCTAGAGGCTCAGCCTTCCAGAAGCGTTAGCTTTGGGAGGATCCAGTTCTTGCAATAGGATGGGGCACCTCCTTAGTGAGCTGCCCTCACCGAGGCAGTGGAGCAATAGTCAGGCCCCTGCTTAGCCCAGGCCCTCTGGAAGCCACTCCCTTGATGCTCCCGCTTCTCTTATGATCAGAGGGCTTGGTCCCTGCGGCTTTGGGAAGAATACTGGTCTTCTTTGTTTTAGGAACGCACTCTAGGAATTGTTATCAGCACCGTAGAGTGCCCTGCGGTCCTAGCTCCAGTCCTGCAATGGGTCTTACTTACCACTGCCCTGTAGGCTGAATCCTTGAGCTTCAGGCCAGGCGCAGGGTCTGTGTTGACAACTCCCCATCCTTCCTCCCAGATGTCCTGAAAGATGACTCCCGAGCCAGCCCAGGCCAAAAAAAAAGAGCTTCTGTCCCACTGCAGTCCCTTCCAGCATCTCCCAGGCCTGGGCCCCTGCAAGTTAGACCTGCTGCTTCATTTAAATCTTTCTTGCCAGGCTCCACATAACAGCTCAGATCTGTGGCAGGTTGTTATTTCCCGGTTGCTCTGATCTTCACCAAGTGAGGTTGCCAAGACTTCGGCTGCCCATTTCCTCTTTTCTGCTCTCTCCTTTTTGTTCCCCCCTCTCCCTCTTCCCCAGCAAACTTTCCTCCCTGTCCCCTACAGTCACCCCCCCAGTCCCCACTCCAGAATGGCCTCCTCTTGGTGTTCAGCAGCTATTTTATCTCAGCGAACACATCCCTTAACCCTGCTTGGCATTTCAGGCCAGAGGTGGAGACCCTGATTTGCACCCATCTTCCCATCCCGCCGCCCCGGACCCTGTGCCGTTGACCAGCCAGGCAGGCTGTGCTGCCCAGGGAATGGCCAGATGGTTACCCCTCCTTTGTCTGGTCATGTTCCTTCCAGAGCAACCTTCCCTCTCCATTCAGATTTTGCACTTCTTCTACTATTTTATGAGGCTGAACTGCCTCGCACTGATTACCTTCAGCTTCAGGGAAAAGAAATGGAGTTCTCACTGAGGAGTTCATTCTTTTAAATGCTGCTAAGATGTCTGCAGCCCCCGTGGCTGGCTGCTTCTGCCTTGCTGCCCTCCCCTCCATGCCGCTCACCTCTCCATCCCCCCACCCCTCCATGATGACTTCCGGGGATGCATTTGCACCTGCAGATCCGTCTTGGATTGATCTCTGTCCCAGAGAGAAACTCAGCAGGATTGGCCTGGCCATCCCTTCCGGGGCCCATCAGAGCAGCTGGCTGCCTCCCAGCAGCCTTCAAGATGCCAGGCTGTGCTGGAGACTTCGCACCAGCTCCCCTTCTTAGGAAGGCCCCTCAGCCCTCACCCCTTGCACATACAGACCTAAGAGCTTTTGCAGGAGCTTCAAGATTTGGGGAGAAAGGGGGAAGGGAATGAGAAAAGGCATTGCCTAAACACTTACCCCACATGTTAGGAACTGAACTAGCACATCCTCCACATACAGGGTCTCGTTTTGTTCTCCCAAAGCTCAGGAAGCACCTGTTGTTTCTCCATGTTAATGAAGCTTAGCCAGGTTAAGCAGTTTGCCCCAAATCACACAGCAGAACCAAGATGCAAACCCAGGACTGTAGACTCTAAAACGCATTTTCCTGAGTCTTCGCTTTCCTGAGCCTTTTGCCTGCGTCATCTCTGGGATTGGTGGATCCAAGGGAATCTCTAAGGGTACTTTCTATGCGGGGTAAGTTAGCTGCTGCTGGAACCCGGTAGGCTGGATGGCCACACGGAGAGGGCCTTGGGCAGAGATGCTCAGATGTGTAAGCCAGCCAGCCTGGCCACCCTGCCCACCCTGCCCCTGCCCAGCCTGGCCTCCATCTCACCCTTCTGTGACCTTTTTTCCTTTCAAGGTGCATTTGTTATTCATTTTAGACAGATTGTAAGCGTTGCAAAATATGGGAAGAAAGACCCCTTAGGACACACCCCAGGTCAACGTCGCTCTTTAATGTCGTTACTCACCAGTCTCTCTCCCCAGTTCTATGCTTTTCGGTCTCTGCTCAAAAATATTGGTTGCCCTCTCTCTCTGGTTCAAGGGCTAATCCTAGTTGAATTCAGGAATTTTCTCCCAAGTTTCTGCTAAATCTTTACCCTCCCCTCATCCCAGTCTCAGAGGAGCTCTGGTCTCTGGCTGACTTCTTTCAGAAGCTTAAAAGGATAAGGTAGCAGAATCCTACAGAGACCGTGTCAATGTCATCCCAGACTCTGGGCCAGCCCAGGCAGGGAAAACTTCTGCAATCATGTCTGAATAACCCATGCTAGGAACCAACCAACTCACCATCAGGAAGTTCTTCTTGCTGTCCACCCTCAATCTTACTCACTTTCACATCAGTCCAAACCCATGCTCACAATAATCTGGCCCTCGCACTGGGCACCCTAAGTGAGGATGAGGGTTGAGGTTTCAGCCCCATCTCTGATAGAGGCACAAGCAGCCTTTAGCTCTTCCGGCTCTGGGCACCAGGGTGACATAATAAAATCAAGGTGGATGGCAGCTTATTACGTTTTAACTTCCCTATTACCTACCCAGTAGCCTAAGCTTCCGGTAAAGCAGCCATTCCAGCCTGTTAATATCTCTTTCCTGGAGAAGAGAGGCAGAAGGCAGGGGCAGTGCCTCCCTGAAATGTCAGGAATAGATGCAGAGGGAAGCTGACACTGTCCTAATGAGGCCATAGCAGGTATTTATTTACCGGGCTCCATCCGGAGGCCCTCTAGATGGTTTCCCAGCCTGCAGCGCTTCCCCCTCCTCACGTAAGTCTACGGAGGAACCCATCCCAGGCCTTTAGCCAGGATGGGAGCTGGTTTATTTATCTGTTGGCTAGGCTGGGCTGAGGGGGCCCCTCCCTTAGTCCCCAGGGCATCTCTGCTCTGATTCATTAACCACACATCAAATAGTATAAGGATTATGCCTTCAAGAGCCATCTGTCTGTCTGCCCAGCAGCGGGCAGTTCTTCTGAGAATAAAGACCTATTGTTTTGTCTTCTCAGGGCCACAGACCCCAGCTCCAAGGTCCACAGTACATTTATCCAGGTCCCCGGCTGAAGGGTTTCCCATTCTGGGTCTCACGCGTTGTCATGGATGCCACATCATCTTCCTCCTGTGGAGTGGGTGCCCCGAGTCTTGCAAATTCCATCTCTTGCCAGGCGAAGGTCTTTTACAAAAGAAGCCACCCTCTGCAGCTTTGTCTCACTCATCCCTCTTTTCTTTTTGTCTCGCTGGTTCCGGATCTTCCCTGCTGCCCACTTTTGCTCCTCCGCCCAGGTCCCTCATTTCAAAGTGGCCCCGGAGGAGTTTATCAAGTTCCAGTTCCAGAGATTCACAACCCTGAACCTCCACCCCAGCAGCACTGACATCAGCGTGGCTGTAGCTGGGATCCTGAACTTCTTCAATTGCACCACCGCCTGCCTCATCTGTGCCAAAGCAGAATGTAAGTTTCCCCAGGCTGGCTCCACCCGAGATGGTCAGATCTTGTTGATTTCAACCTGATTGAATTGCCCCCCGGCTGCAGATGATACGCCAAGAAGGGGCGGGCTCCTTCCAATTGTGGGAACGACAACCAAAGGGTTCGGGGATTCCTGTGTGTCCTTGGCTGTTTTCCGTGTGTGTAGGTGAAAGAGAGAGAGCAGTCCAGGAACACCCTTTGCCAGAACTCCCTGTGCATGCGCAGAACAGAGAGGAGCTCAGTTACAGGGAGACTGGCCAACCACCAAGCCTTTTGGCATCTGCAAACGCAATTCCCACGTTTTCAGCCTCATTGTTGAGGAGCTACAAAGAGAGAGAGAGAAAACATAAAATTAGATGCATTTGTACTTGATGGGTTGAAGAGCTTCTTTCCTCAGAGAGTAGATTTTTCTGATGGAACAAGGTCCAAGGTCAATTCCCGATAAATTTTTTTTGTTTGTTTTTGCAAATGCAGGTTTTAGAAATGCATTTTCTCTGACTCTCAACTTGCGACATAAATTTAGTGTTTATGAGATTTAGCTAATTTAAGCCAGCACATTCCAGCAAATCTGTGCATCGGTGTGCTCCCGGTGACAGCTGTGCACCACACACAGTCAGACAGGTGCTGGCTACTGGCTACCACTGGGGCCCGGAGCCCGAGATGCAGGCGTCTGTGTCATGTGGCTCACCTGTGCAGGTCTTCCCCTGCGGGTCTGGGTGGGCTGCACTGGAAGAGGTTTGCCATCTCCATAAGGCTCCTCTCTATGGCTCCTCAGAACTGCTCTGCAGTGTAAGTCCCTCCTCCATCCTGGAATCCCTACAGCATCTGAAGACAAAAGCCCCCTCCCTGCCAAGGGTCAGAACCATCTTCTTTACGGGACCTCTGCACCTTACTGACTCCACTTGTACCTGCATTCATTTATTCAACACGACGCGATTATTTGCTCTGTGCTACCCAAGAAACAAAGTAGCTGAGTCCCAACTATGTATGCTTTTTGGATACCTTATTTAATTATTACAACAACCCAGTGGGTTTGGAAATGTTGGAATTCCCCATCTTAAAGTTTAATACAATGTATAGTCCAGTTCCTCAGTCTCTCTAGCCACACGTCAACTGCTCAGTAACCACGTGTGGACAGTACAGATATAGAACATTTCTGTCTTCACAGAAAGTGCTACTGGACAGCATTGTTTTAGATCATAAGGGTTTTATGGACAAAGCATTTTGTGGCTAAAAAAGGAGAGAAGTGTTTAGATAACACTTCGTTCTCTCTCTCCCTCGTGGAGATTTTCAGCACACAGTAGCATGGACACCCTGAGTTGTCCTGTGGCCAAAACAACTATTTACCTCAGCATCTTCCAAATAGGTTTGATCATATGCCCACCAAGGGATGCTGATCTCAAAGCTCACAGGATGCTAGCATGTGACGGAACAGAGCTGGGATATGTTGCATTCCACCAGGTGGCCCTCCTCGTGTAGCATCCTCGCAGCATTGAAAGGTATAACAGAATCAAGGATTCTCCCCCGGAAATTTCTGCCACAAGCCCACTCAGGCAGGACTGAACTGTCACACCCCAGGCACCCGGCGAGAATGTTGAGAGACAGAGGACGGGCTGTAAATATGCCCAGGCAAAGATTGTCCTGCAGTCCTCATCTGTGCTGGCTACAGCGTCTCACCAACCTGACAGGAAGTTCTTTCTTGTGTCTAGCCACAGTCCCTCTTGCTTTGAAGCTGAGCCCTGTTTCCTCTGCTTCAGCTCTTACTGGGCTTTGGGAAGTAAGTTGTTCAGATGTTTGTTAAACACCTGCTGTGTGCCAAGTACCATGCTAGATACTGTTGCCTCCTAGCCCAGGGCTATTTCCACTGGAATTGACATTCTCTGACATTCTAACGGTTCCTTGCAGATTGCAAAGCACTTTCACTTATGTTTTCCCACTCTACTTCCCTCTTTCCCAGTCATTCTGAGCTGAGCAAAGAGTCTTGCAGCTGCTAAGTGACTTGACTTTAAGGTCACGAAGCTGGTACATGACAAAACCAAGACTCTTAACTCTGGTCCTCCGACTATGAGCCGGGGCTTCCTCCTCCGAGGCCCCTCCCACCCTCCTGGGCTGCACCAGCAGACTCAGAGGAGCAGCTCGGGGTGGGCTGTACCCAGCAGGCACAGTGTCCTTTGAAGGGCAGAGATCTCCCTGGAGCAGTGCTCCGTTGAGTAGGGTGCGGGATGGCTGAGCACAAAGTTCTGGAGAGGATGAGCCCGCCCACGTGCTAGAGGGCCGGCCCACCTCCCAGGGGAGACGCATCAACCACACAGTGCTGCTCGGAGGACTCATCTTTGGAGGCTGCTGAGTGACTCTGGCCCCACCTACCGGGGGGAGGGAAGGTGGGGCAGAGCAGGAGAAGTTCAAGGGCAAAGAGGATTCAAAATCTAATCAAAGGCTGAAGAAATGAGGGACTGAAGGGAAATGCAGCCCAGAGCTTGGGAGGAGACACTCTTCCATCTTCCTTATTAATGCAGGGCCAAGAGACGCTGCAAGTCGAATTAGGAACAGGAATCTAATTCTATTTTCCTGCTGTCAAAATTAAGCATAACAGAGATCATTCCCTGGGGAATCATGCCATGTACTCTCCTTCTTCCCCAAAGTAGATTTTCAATAAGCAGGTTTTGGACCAAGTAGAGTTGTACTGTGGATTACATTATTTTTCTTTAATGGGGGGAAAAAAATTAGAACATCTCTGCAAGTACCTAGTTCTAGTGAGGCTGGGGGAAGAGAAGTGAGGAGCCCAGGCACGGCCATCTGGTCAACCCCGTGGAGCCTGGGGACAGGGGGAGTTTGCTGTTAGGGGACTTCCTAGGAAAGTTGGGGTTCCCCACTACTGTCCCCAAGGCCCCTTTGGTGAGCCCTGCCACAGAGTTACCTTTTGAGACACTCAGGCTGGACCCAGAGCCTTTCACTCTTCGTGGCCACAAGTATAATATTCCGTATATTTTCCTGGTATCATTGTACATAGCTCAAATCAACTTCTTTTTCAGGCTTGCTTTGGTGTTTCTAAGTATTTTAATGTCCTTTTTTTGTGGTTACAAGTCCTGAGCCCCTATACCCTCTGCCGTTTATGTGCTACCTGTGTGATCTTGGCAAAGTAGACTTAGGCACTTGCTAGCCTCTGTTGTCTCATCTATAAAATGGGGATGAGGCTTCCTCCCTCCCAGGGTGGTTGAGGGGATAAAATAGGATGACACACAGTGTATAACAGCATCCACACCTAGGGAACACACAGCACACATGGTTTTAACTCTCTTTCCTTCCTGGAATCCCTTTTGAACAAGGCCAGGCCAGGACCTGCAGTGGCGTGACTGGAGTTCCGCTCTAGCCTTGTAGCATCCCTGTGTTGGCTGAACTCGGTCCAGATGTTGGAGAGGAGAGACTCTTGTCTCCTGGGGAGGAAGTGCGGCTGAAAAGAAACGCAGGCTGGTTCAGTAAAATGGGAACCGTCTTTGCAGGCAATCCAAGCTGCTCCACTACTTATGAGCTGTGTGATGTGAAGCAGGTCACTCTACCTCTCTGAGCTTTAGTTCCCTCCCACGTAAAGTGGGGATAATAGTGCCTCTCAGGGTGATTGGGTGGAAGGTATCTGGGCCCAGAATGTAATACACATTTAATTACTGTTACTGTATCCTGCAACCCTGGTTGTGGCAGTAGCGGGTGGAGGACTGGTGTGTCGGGAATGATACCCAGAGTCCCGTGTGAGTAGCTGGGGGACGAGAGGGGCAGTAGTTGGCCTTTCTAGTGCCACCCCCCCAGGAGGCACTGTGAGAGAGCTTTTGCTTACGGTGATACAAATTAACCACTTACGGAACGCTTACTATATAACAAACACTCTGCTGAGGGCTTGAAATTGTCTCATTTAAACCTCACATTAACCATATAAGATGGGCTCTATAGACATTTTTATTATATGTGTGAAGAAAAGAGAGATTAAGTCCATTTTCAAGGTCACATGGTTCTTGTTACCCCCTCTCCCTGCATCTCCGAACACTGTAGAAGAGACAGAAGTGAGGGACCATTTTTCCTATTTTATGGGAGGACTGAGGCCTTCTTCCAAGGCAACTCAAGTGGTGAATCAGAGGCCAGAACTTGGAATCAGAAACCTGGGTTTGGACCTTGGCCAGTTAGTTCTGTGATCTGTCCCAGCATCTCTCCTGCTGCAGTGATTTGGTCTCTACCCAGGAATAATGATAATAACTGCTTCCAGGGCACTTGTAGGGTTAAATCAACAGTATGTGAAGAAGCTTAGGAAACACTGAAGGCAGTTCTCAGGGCAGGGATGCCTCCTGGGCCCCAGTAATTAATAAACCAACAAACACCCTGAAGTGGAGAGGCCGAGGGGAGCACAGAGGGCAGGTTCTCCCCACGCCCATCCTTGCCGTCAGAGAAGGGGGCCGCCTCCATGGCCGAGCAGGCAGCAGGTGGTCCTCCTGGGACTGAGAAGTCTCAGCCTCCTCCTCCGTCCCTTCTCTGTCTCCTCCTCTGGTCCCCATAGTCTGGCCCTTTCTGTCCTTTCTTGGGGCCAAGCCCAGGTGTGGGATGGGACAAAACCAAGAAGCAGGTGAAATACGTACGTCGTTCAAGCATTTGAATTTGTTCCGTGCCCCTGCCCCACTGACAACACCTCGACCCTCCTCCCTCTCTCTCCATCAGAATCTGCTCCCTGGAAAAACAGGACGTGAAAACCGTACACCCGAGGCACTTGCACCTAGCAGGGGGAGGGGACTGGAGATGTACCAGGTTTAGGGCACAGTGCATGGTGGTGAACTCACATCGTCTCCCTACATCCTCACCATGATCCTCTGGCCGGTATTCCATCAGCTGCCTCCCACAAGATTTTAAAGTGTCGCCCCTGCTGGGAATATTAACATTTTCCAGAGTCAAAGCTTGCAGCCCAGGGAATCAGCCAGTGGAGAGGAGGGATGCCGTTGACGTGATTATTTATTCTTAATTTTTGATGCAAAGGTCCTCTGTGTCCCCTGCAGACCCATCCCTTAGGCGTTTGTGTCCTTGTCCTGCAGACCTGTGTAACCCCTGCTGTGCCTTTCTCAGCCTCTCCGTCCTTTTCCTCCCCGCCCCACCTGGCCCCTGGGTCCCAGTCCCAGAAGCCAGTCTCCCTCCTTCTTCCTAGAACAGCCAGCCTACTGGGTTTCACATCGATCCATCCTATTGCATACTGAGCGAGACTCATAGGTTCCCCAGGTCCCGCTCAGCCTTGGCCTCGGCAGGCAGACTCGCTGCTGGGCCAAGGGTCCCTCAGGAGAGGAGGGTCAGGGTGGAGGTGGAGGGGAAGCAGGGAGAGAGCAGCTTTTAACCCTTCTGGTGGCATCTGCCTTTGGCAAATCCCTTAGTTCCATGAAACAGATAGAGGTGAGGAGAACGACAATTGGAAAATACCAAACTGCACTGAAAAACTCTAATCTTCTTTATGTAACTAAACCACTTTTCCTCTTCTGCAGATGCTTTCCTCTACCTAGAATGAAAAAAGGATCCTTTTCTGATTCATAAAGACTCTCTGGGCTGGAAAGACATCAACATTTTTGTAGTTCAGCTTTCCGACCCCTGGTGTCATTCCCTCTACAGCCATGCTCAACTGGGGCTTCAGTCTTTCCTTGACTACCTCCAGCAATGGGGGACTCACTCCCTCCTGATGCAGCCCACTGCCTCTATAGATGGTTCCAACAGAGCTTCTTCCTTATCATAGCTAAGTGTGTCCCCTGCGACTTCCATCCAGTCATTATTTCTGGGGTTAGCCCTTGACTACAACTCAAGAGCAGGTCTGTCTTATGACAGCCCTTCCCCTCTTCCTCAGACCAGGCACCCACTTCCTTCAGTGGCTCCTCAAGTGACGTGCTGTCTGTCCCCACCTGGCAGTGCTGCTGCCCTGATCTGTTAGGATGCAGAGTCTCTCTCTTCCCCCAGAGGTCTGCGTTCAGTCCACCAGCAAGCACCGTGCATCCCACCTCACAGTGGGGATGTGCCGAGAAGTTTGAAATAGGAGCCCTGCCTAACACTGTGAAGTAATTACAGTACATGTTATCTATCATAATACATGCATATATGCATAAGCATATGCTATCAAATGTTTCATATGGTTTATAACCAAGGGCTGTATTCTGTGAATTGGATAATAAATCCTGTGTGAGTTGGGAGAAGAGAGAAGTGGGTGGGGGCTGGAGATCGGAGAGAGGGTTTGAGGGAGGAGATGGGGTGAAGGACTGTTGGGATGTGAGTGAGTGGGGGGGGGATGGATGGAAGCCAGATTGGGGGGGCGCCTTCTGGGTGACAGACACTGTTCTGCTGACTTGCCAGCCTCTGACTCCCGCTGTAAGGTAGTCTTGACGCTTATCTCACAGATGAGGAAATGGAGGGGCAGAGGGGCAGAGAGAATGGCTCACACTAGCTAACCTACGGGCGGTGCAGGAGCTGGGATTCACGGCCCACCTGGCGCTCTTTCCGTTACTTCAGGTGCAGTGCAGCCTGGGAAAGGGAGTGACTGGGTAGGAGATCCTGGGGACAGTTGCGGACCTCCCAGGGACTCGCTGCCCTTCTCCCCTGCCCTCCCCTGGGCCTTCCCTGCCTCCCTGCAAACAGTGTTGGATGAGAAGGGGAAGGGATGCTGCTTCCTTGTTTAAAAGGCAGCAGAGCACCCCAAGGGGGAGCGGGGGGGGCATGTGGGCATCTATTAGAGCAGGGTCCCCAGTTTCCCTGACACGTTGGGGCTCTTTTACCTGGGAGCTCAGTGCACCTGCCAGCTTTAATGGGATGAAGGGTCCCTGGGCTGCCTTTGCTAGGCTGCTCTGTGCTGTGTGTAATTGTACTGTCACTCCCCAGGCTTTTGTCTTCTCCCACTGAACTCACTGCCCATCTGAAGGATCCCAGGGGATTTGGCCTCTCTCCCCGTCAGGCTCCAGAGATTCTCCCTGCTGCATTCCAGGCCCTATGGGGGTTCACACCCACCATTCCTCCGTTACTCATACCTCCAGCTGTTACTCATACCTCCAGCTGCTCCCTTAGAGCGTGTCCTGGCAGATCTTTCCTTGAGCCAAGGAGAAGGCCACGACTTCAGCAGCTCCGGCTCTGTGGCCTCCCCGACCTCCTTATCCTTTGGATCGGGTGCTCAGACCTTTGTCCAAGTGGGATTTTGCTTTTCCCATCATCTCTGAGAAGATGTGACTATTCTCTCCATTTTACAGACAGGACACAGTGGAGCTACCCCATAGGAAACCAGATTTCAGGCCACCAAACAAAATAGGAATATCATTTGGGTTGGGTTTTTCTTTTTCATTTTTATTAGAGTATAGTTGATTTACAATGCTGTGTTAAGTTTCAGGTGTACAGCAAAGTGAATCAGTTATACATATATCCACTCTTTTTTAGATTCTTTTCCCGTATAGGCCATTACAGAGTATTGAGTAGAGTTCCCTGTGCTACACAGCAGGTCCTTATTAGTTGTATTTTATATATGGTAGTGGGGATATGATTTGAACTTTGCTATAGACTTAGCTGCAGGTTCCTGGCCTCTAAGCTCCTGAGGGCAGGGTCTGTACCGGATCCATCTTCTCTGCTGGTGTCCTATTGGCCGGGTGCCGGGCCCTCAGGACAGTGAGTGCTGGATGAACAGACGTGTGCCTTCCTCCCTCTTCCTTCTGCCTCACTGAGTCACCATTCCTGACCTTTGGGTTCTTGCGGGGATGAGTAGACACAAAAGAAGTAACACTGATTCTACACGTACCAGTTCCAAGTGTGCTTTCACATAGGATCTCAGTGAGTTCTCACCTGTTATGCCCATTTTACAGATGAAGAGTGGAGCCTTGAAGAGGTTAGATGGTTCTCAAGGTCACACAGCCAGCGAGGGTTGACCCTGAGCTTGAATCCAGATCTTCTGCATCTGGGTTGGCAGGAAGTGCCCTGGCAGCATCAGCGCCACTCTGGATGGAAGCCGGTGGTGAGGGGCTGGGAGGGGCACCGATAGCAGCAGGGGGTCTGTACAAGCCTCTATTGAGGCCGTTTGGGAAGGAAGGAAAGGCCAACCCGATGCTGGGCTTGCGCGGCCTGGGTTTCTGAAGCCTCTTTGTGAATAGCAGGCCCTCCGGGGGCTCCCTGCTCCCTGCTGCAGCCTCCAGCTCCTGGGACCACCTTCTCAGGACCCGGGGGACGGGAGTTAGGGGTTGACCCCACCTTCCGGAGCTCCAGTCTCCATCATGCCAGGCCCGTGGGCTCTACCCTGCTCCCTTTTCCTTGTTAACACGGCACACCAAGGCTTCCCCGCCAAAGCCCAGAGACGCGTGTCTCCAGGCCTCCCTGGGTTCTGTGCCTGATGCTTCCTGCTGCATTTTATCCTAAGAGGCAGTCTGTCTCAGGGGAAGAGGGTTGGATGGAGATGAGAAAATGGGGATCGTGGTCTCAGCTGTGCTCCCGGGCACATCTTGTCTTCTCTCTACAAAATGAGGGAGGTGCTACGAATGCTCTTCAGATGCCCCCCATCTTACCTTTTGGTTCTCAAGGGTCAGGAGGGGGCGTGACCTGAACAGGGAGGGTCATATTCATGACAGCTCTGCATTTAATATTCCTTTAACCAGTACAGACACCAGAGCACTGGGATCTTTGGTTAGAAAGCAGCCCTTCCCGGGCCATCCTCAGTGTGTGCAGACTGTGTCTGGGAGAGTTATTCCTCTCCTGCCTCCTGTTCGCCTCTGTGCTGTGGGATTCGAATACTTTATAGGATCCTTGGGAGGACTTGAATGAGATGAGCCATTAAAATGTTTAGCCCATTACCTGGAACACAATAAGAATTCAATAAATGTTACTCTTATCATTGATTGGCTTTTGAGAGCAAATGCCTATAGGTCTCTTTCCATTGGAATTGAGATGCTGTCTTCTCAGGAGACCTCCCACCCAACCACACACCCTCCTCCTGGCCTGCCTTTTCAGAGACAAAGCAGGATTAAGACCTTTGTGTCTCGGTGACATCCTTCTGGAATCCTCCTCCCGTAGGCTAGACGGCAGATAGCGAGGGAGGGGGAGAGTCCTTAGCGCACAATCCCAGTTTTCTGTTTTGTTCTGCTCCCACATGATTGCCTGCTGGAATGCAATTCAAGACCTGTTCT